>NW_024756103.1:0-3075 GCF_018991925.1 Homarus americanus
TCGATCAGGGGACTTTGTTATACTCGAGCAGGGGGCTTTGTTATACTCGATCAGGGGACTTTGTTATACTCGATCAGGAGGCTTTGTTATACTCGATCAGGGGACTTTGCTATACTCGACCAGGGGTCTTTGTTATACTCGATCAGGGGAATTTTTTATACTTGATCAGGGGGTTTGTTATACTCGATCAGGGGTCTTTGTTATACTCGATCAGGGGACTTTGTTATGCTCGATCTGGGGACTTTGTTATACTGGGCCAGAGGACTTTTTTATACTCGATCAGGGGAATTTCTAATACTGGACCAGGGGACTTTTTTATACTCGATCAGGGGACTTTGTTGTACTCAGTCAGGGTACTTTTGTTATACTCGATCAGGGGACTTTGTTATACTTGACCAGGGGCCTTTGTTATACTCGAATAGAAAACTTTGTTATACTCGACCAGGATACCTTTTTGTACTCGATCAGGGGACTTTGTTATAGTCCACCAGGGACTTTGGTATACTCGAACAGGCGATATGATATACTCGATCAGGGGACTTTGTTATACTCGACGAGAAGACTTTGTTATGCTCGATCAGGGGACATGTTATACTCGATAAGGGGATATGTTATACTCGATCAGGGGACTTTCTTATACTTGACCAATGGATTTTGCTATACTCGCTGAGGGGCTTTTGTTATACTCGATCAGGGGACTTTCTTATACTCGATCATGGGCCTTTGTTATACTCGATTAGGGGGCTTTGTTATATTCGACCAGGGGACTTTGCTATTCTCGACCAGGGGACTTTGTTAAACTCGATCAGGGGATATGTTATACTCGATCAGGGGACTTTGTTATACTCGATCAGGGGACTTTGTTATACTCGATCAGATGACTTTGTTATACTCGACCAAGGGACTTTGTTATACGCGATCAGGGGACTTTTTTATACTCGACCAGAGGACTTTGGTATACTTGATCAGGGGATATGTTATACTCGATCTGGGGACTTTTTTATATTCGACCAGGGGACTTTGTTATACTCGAACAGGGGACTTTGTTATACTCGAACAGGGGACTTTGTTATACTCGATGAGGGGGCTTTGTTATACTCGATTAGGGGACTTTGTTATACTCGATCAGGGGATATGTTATACTCGATCTGGGGACTCTGTTATACTCGGTTAAGGGGACTTTGTACTCGTCCAGGGGGCTTTGTTATACTCGATCAGGGGACTTTGTTATACTCTATCAGGGGACTTTGTCTTACTCCATGAGGGCCCTTTGTTATACTCGACCAGGGGACATTGTTATAATCGATCAGGGGACTTTGTTATACTCGATCGGGGGACTTTGTAAACTCGATCAGGGGACTTTTGTTATACTCGATCAGGGGACTTTGTTTTACTCGACCAGGGGCCTTTTTTATACTCGATTAGGAGACTTTGTTATACTCGATAAGGGGACTTTGTTATACTCGATAAGGGGAATTTGTTATACTCGATAAGGGGACTTTGTTAGACTCGAACATGGGACATTGTTATACTCGACCAGGATACTTTGCTATACTCGATTAGGCGGCTTTGTTATACTCGATCAAGGGATATTGTTATATTCGATGAGGGTCTTTGTTATATTCGATGAGGGGCCTTTGTTAGAGTAGATCAAGGGACTTTATTATACTCGACTAGGGGACTTTATTATACTCGATCAGGGGACTTTGTTATACTCGATCAGGGGACTTTGCTATGCTAGACAAGAAGACTTTGTTATACGCGATCAGGGGACTTTTGTATACTCGAGCAGAGGACTTTGATATACTCGATCAGGGCATATGATATACTCGATCAGGTGACTTTGTTATACTCAACCAGGGGACTTTGTTATACTCGATCAGGGGACTTTGTTATACTCGATCAGGGGACTTTGTTATACTTGATTAGGGGAATTTGTTATACTCGACCAGGGGACTTTATTAAACTTGACCAATGGACGTTGTTATACTCAATGAGGGGCCTTTGTTATACACGATCAGGGGACTTTGTGATACTCGACCGGGGGACTTTGTTACACGCAATCAGGGGTCTTTGTTATACTCGATCAGGGGCCTTTGTTATACTAGATCAGGGGCTTGTTATACTCGCTTAGGGGCCTTTTTTGGACTCGATCAGAGGCTTTTGTTATACTCGATCAGGGACTTTGTTATACTCGAGGGGACTTTGTTATACTCGAGCAGGGGGCTTTGTTATACTCGATCAGGGGACTTTGTTATACTCGATCAGGAGGCTTTGTTATACTCCATCAGGGGACTTTGCTATACTCGACCAGGGGTCTTTGTCATATTCGATCAGGGAACTTTTTTATACTTGATCAGGGGGGTTTGTTATACTCGACCAGGGGTCTTTGTTATACTCGATCAGGAGGCTTTGTTATACTCGATCAGAGGACTTTGTTATACTGGGCCAGGGGACTTATTTATACTCGATCAGGGGAATTTCTAATACTGGACCAGGGGACTTTTTTATACTCGATCACGCGATATGATATACGATGGGGACTTTGTTTCTCGGAAGACTTTGTTATAGAGGACTTTGTTATACTCGATCAGGTTTGTTATAGTCGACCAAGACTCTATTTTATACTGACCAATGGACTTTGTTATACTCAATGGGGGCCTTTGTTATACTCGATCAGGGGACTTTGTTATACTCGACCAGGGGCTTTGTTATACGCGATCAGGGGACTTTTTATACTCGACCAGAGGACTTTGTTATACTTGATCAGGGGATATGTTATACTCGACCAGGACTCTTTTTATACTTGACCAATGGACTTTGTTATACTCAATGAGGGCCTGTTATACTCGATCAGGGACTTTGTTATACTCGACCAGGGGACTTTGTTATACTCGACCAGGGGACGTTGTTACACGCAGACAGGGTCTTTGTTATACTCGATGAATGGCCTTTGTTATACTAGATCAGGGGACTTGGTTATACTCGCTTGAGGCCTTTTTGGACTCGATCAGCGGCCTTTGTTATACTCGATCAGGGGACTTTGTTATACTCGATCAGGGGACTTTGTTATTC
>NW_024756104.1:0-5000 GCF_018991925.1 Homarus americanus
GGATTTAATTTCAATTTATCCCGACTATTAATGAGGTGTTCACTGTTGTCTTCTCAGTCCTCCCAATGTTAGTCCAGTCGTCTCACCCCTCCCCTCCCCCTCCCCCCAACACCGGATATCTTTTAGCCTTCCTCCGTCCGTAGCCCCGCCCCCGAGCCCCGCCCCGACCCCGCCATAAAGTCACCTGTCCCGAAAGTTGATCCAGACGAGACCAGGTGAGCATAAAATCCCAATCAAGAAGAATATTTTAACATAGCACCTGCCTGTAGAGAGACTACTGATAGTAAGGTAGTCTGTGTTGGGGGAGGGAAGAGGAGAAGAGAGGGAAGAGGAGGAGGAAAATAGTGTGGGGAGGTCAGAGGAGGAGGAGATGGGTAGAAGAGAGGGAGAGGGAGGAGGGATAGGATAGGGATAGAAGAGGGAGTAGGGTGAGGGAAGGGAGAAGAGGTGAGGAGGAACGTGGGAGAAAGGATAGGGAGGAGTAAGGTTAGGGATGATACCCGTCAAATAAAGGGAGGAAAGGAGGAGGGGAGGGGGGAGGGGGGGAAGGGGAGGGGAGGGAGGGAAGAGGGGATTTGGCTGCTAATGAGTGATTATAGGAGGTAAATAAGGTCATTAATACGTAATTATGTCTGTGTATACATTGTTATCGCAGCTTAATAGTGTACGTCTGTTTATTGGTCTGACTCTCTCTCTGTCTCACCGTGTCAATAAATCAAACTTCACCTCACTCACACACACACACACACACACACACACACACACACACACTCACACACACACTCACGCACACACACACACACACTCACTCACAATCACACATCTCTGTAATTTAAGTTTGTTTTCCATATTATTCTTATTTTGTATTTCTGAAATTTTAATTTTATTTGCATTTTTTTCAGTATTGTAAGTTTAGTATTAAGGTGTATTGTTGTTGTATTGTTGTTGTATTGTTGTTGTATTTGTTGTATTACTTAGTGTTATTGTAAGTTTAGTATTAAGGTGTGTTGTTGTTGTATTGTTGTTGTATTTGTTGTATTACTTCGTGTTATTATAAGTTTAGTATTAAGGTGTATTGTTGTTGTATTGTTGTTGTATTTGTTGTATTACTTAGTGTTATTGTAAGTTTAGTATTAAGGTGTATTGTTGTTGTATTATTGTTGTATTTGTTGTATTACTTAGTGTTATTGTAAGTTTAGTATTAAGGTGTATTGTTGTTGTATTGTTGTTGTATTTGTTGTATTACTTAGTGTTATTGTAAGTTTAGTATTAAGGTGTATTGTTGTTGTATTGTTGTTGTATTTGTTGTATTACTTAGTGTTATTGTAAGTTTAGTATTAAGGTGTATTGTTGTTGTATTGTTGTTGTATTTGTTGTATTACTTAGTGTTATTGTAAGTTTAGTATTAAGGTGTATTGTTGTTGTATTGTTGTTGTATTTGTTGTATTACTTAGTGTTATTGTAAGTTTAGTATTAAGGTGTATTGTTGTTGTATTGTTGTTGTATTTGTTGTATTACTTAGTGTTATTGTAAGTTTAGTATTAAGGTGTATTGTTGTTGTATTGTTGTTGTATTTGTTGTATTACTTAGTGTTATTGTAAGTTTAGTATTAAGGTGTATTGTTGTTGTATTGTTGTTGTATTTGTTGTATTACTTAGTGTTATTGTAAGTTTAGTATTAAGGTGTATTGTTGTTGTATTGTTGTTGTATTTGTTGTATTACTTAGTGTTATTGTAAGTTTAGTATTAAGGTGTATTGTTGTTGTATTGTTGTTGTATTTGTTGTATTACTTAGTGTTATTGTAAGTTTAGTATTAAGGTGTATTGTTGTTGTATTGTTGTTGTATTTGTTGTATTACTTAGTGTTATTGTAAGTTTAGTATTAAGGTGTATTGTTGTTGTATTGTTGTTGTATTGTTGTTGTATTTGTTGTATTACTTAGTGTTATTGTAAGTTTAGTATTAAGGTGTATTGTTGTTGTATTGTTGTTGTATTTGTTGTATTACTTCGTGTTATTGTTAGTTTAGTATTAAGGTGTATTGTTGTTGTATTGTTGTTGTATTGTTGTTGTATTGTTGTTGTATTTGTTGTATTACTTAGTGTTATTGTAAGTTTAGTATCGTGGTTATAAAACTCATTGAGGTATTGTTGAAAATATTGTCTGTATAAACATTTGTGCTGTTCTTCCCCTTGTATAAACATTCCCCTGAAGAAGAATCAATGTTTATAGTTGTATGCATTACCCTAACCTAACCTATCCTAACCTAACCTAACCTATCCTAACCTAACCTAACCTATCCTAACCTAACCTTAAGTAAACATATATGATAAGATAGGCAGTACGATACTTTTTCCCATTGGCAGGAGTGTGTAAGCTCCGCCCACATTCTCTCGTCAGGGACTTGTAATTGGTTGGCTGAGGCAGGTGAGGGGGTGACATGGTGTTGTTTAATTGGTTCCGTCAGACAGGTGAATGGCCAAGTGGCCTATTCACTTTCAGAGACTTTAAGTGTACACCATACACCATACACCGTACTTATAAAAATAAACATAAGAATTTCTCTAATTAATTTATTTGTGAATGTATAAATTCCTCTAATTTATTTGTGTATTAATAAATTCAACTAACTAATATATATATATATAAATTATTCTAAGCAATGTATATATATAAATTTAAACAGAAAAAGGGAATATTTAATTCGAGTCGTTCACTACGTCAGCTGGTGATGGACACAAAGCAGCCGACAGCATTAATGATTCAGTGTTAAGCCACAACTGTTAGATAAAATGTATACAATTAATAAAAACTGACTCACACGGGAAATACATTATCAGTCAGGTCTGGGTTGTGTTAGGGAAGTGATTTGACATTCACAGATACAGATATATATATACATTTACATACATACACAGGGTCACTCCAAGCACACACACACACATACACACATACAGGGTCGCACACACATACACACACACACACACACACACATTGTACACTGATAATTAAAGAGCAAACATCAATAACAGACAAGAGACGTCCAGCGGTCGACTCCTCACTGGCTTCTTGTGTATAGCAGAGGCAGTGGTGAGGAGGAAGAGAGGAGGAGGGGAGAGTAGGGAGAGACAGATGGAGGAAAAGAGAGGAGGTGGAAAGAAGAAGAAGGAAGAGAGAGGAATAAATAAAGAGAAAAAGGAGAGAAGAGAGAGAGAGAGAGGAGAGACACATAGAGAGAGAGAGAAGAAGAGAAAGGCTATAGGCACGGAGAGAAGAATAAGGGGAAGAGAGATAGGGTAAGGGAAAGAGAGAGAGAGAGAGAGAGAGAGAGAGAGAGAGAGAGAGAGAGAGAGAGAGAGAGAGCTTCACACACACACACACACACCCATTCTTCACACCCATTTACAACTGGACTCAGACTGTGAAATTAACGCTGAACATTTTCTAACTCGACAACCAGATTCACAAAGGAACTGCATGAGGAGAGAAAAAAACCCACTTCCCCCTAAAACTGGTGATGTGAAGACCTGCCTCACTCAAGCTACGACACAACGATGGAGATTCTCAAAGCACCGGAATGAAAGATTTACCTCAGAATTGAATAGAGAGAAGGAGGTGTTTTACTGCATTTATTTATACATTAAGATAAATTCTAAATGAGTTGTATGTTAGATAGATAAGCTTATTAATTAACTAAATTAACCTAACCTAACCTAACCTAATGTAACCTAACCTAACCTAATGTAACCTAACCTAACCTAATCTAACCTAGGAAGTAACTAACCAATCAGAAGCGATATTCTTAACAACAGATAAATTTGATTGGTTAAATTAGTAACATAACGTTATAAAGAAGACATAAAGACTCTACCTTACCAGCCAATGAGAAAAGAACTTCACTCCATTCTCCCTCAATTCCTTTTTGTTTTTTATATTTATTATCCTCATACTTTGTCTTAATCTATTATTCTTGTGTTTTTGTCTTCCCATACCTTTATCGTCTTGTCTTCCTTAATTCCCTGACCTGACCTGACCTGGCCTTTCTCCCAGTTATACAGATCCTAAGGTTAGGACTTGTTTCACCGCTCCCTCGAGGGTAATTAAGATCCGGCCAGGTAGTGAGACACCTGTATAATTATGCATATATATACGTACGTGTGTGTGTGTGTGTTTTACAGTTTAGTTACATTATTATTGGAGTTTCGTTAAGACCGTGATATGATACTTCCTTCCTTCCTTCCTTCCTTCCTTCCTTCCTTCCTTCCTTTGTTTCTTCCTTCCTTCCTTCCTTCCTTCCTTCCTTCCTTTGTTTCTTCCTTCCTTCCTTTGTTTCTTTCTTCCTTCCTTCCTTCTTCCTGCCCTCCTTCCCTTCTTCTATTCTTCTTTCCTCTCTTTCCCCTCCCTCCCCTCTCCTTCACTCCCCCTCTCCTTCCCTCCCCCTCCCCCCTCTCCTTCCCTCCCCCTCTGCTCTCCCCTCCCCTTCCCTCCTCTCCTTCCCTGCCCTCCCCACTCCCCTTCCCTCCCCTCTCCCTTCCAACTTTTCCTTACTTGCTTGACTCCTTCAGTGAGAGAATTTCCCCTTTTTTTCTGCTACTTCCTCTAAAAATTACATCACTTTTCTCCAAGCGAGTGAGGGGAGAGAGGGAGAGGGGGGAGGAGGAGGAGGAGGAGAGGGAGAGAGAGGGAGAGAGGGAGGGAGAGGGAGGGGGATGGAGAGGGCAGAGAGAATCGTTGGGGTGTTTGTTGTTTTGGGGGAAATTCAATTTGATATCTTCTTTAAAACACTGACAAACACACACTCTCTCTCTCTCTCTCTCACACACAACATTGAAAACTAATCTTCCAAAGCTGTATAACTGTAATACCCTATAAAACCATCCCTATACCACCAGTATCTCACTGTATGACTCTATGTAACACTTATTCTATTACTGTATCTTTGTATTACTCTATAAACTGTATCACTGTATTGTGTGGAGGAGGTTAATCATACGCCTGGCACG
>NW_024756105.1:0-10587 GCF_018991925.1 Homarus americanus
GTGTGTGGTCTACTGGTGTGTTGAGAGTGTTTGGTCTACTGGTGTGTGAGGAGTGTGTGATCTACTGGTGTGTGAGTAGTGTGTGATGTACTGGTGTGTGAGTAGTGTGTGGTCTACTGGTGTGTGAGGAGTGTATGGTCTGCTGGTGTGTGAGGAGTGTGTGATGTACTGGTGTGTGAGGAGTGTGTGGTCTACTGGTATGTGAGGAGTGTGTGGTCTACTGGTGTGTGAGGAGTGTGTGAGGAGTGTGTGGTCTACTGGTTTGTGAGGAATGTGTGATCTACTGGTGTGTGAGGAATGTGTTGTCTACTGGTGTGTGAGGAGTGTGTGGTCTTCTGGTGTGTGAGGAGTGTATGATCTATTGGTGTGCGAGGAGTGTGTGGTCTACTGGTGTGTGAGGAGTGTGTGGTCTACTGGTGTGTGAGGAGTGTGTGGTCTACTGGTGTGTGAGGAGTGTGTGATGTACTGATGTGTGAGTAGTGTGTGATCTCCTGGTGTGTGAGTCGTGTATGATCTACTGATGTGTGAGGAGTGTGTGATCTACTGGTGTGTGAGTCGTGTATGATATACTGGTGTGTGAGGAGTGTGTGATGTACTGATGTGTGAGTAGTGTGTGATCTCCTGGTGTGTGAGTCGTGTATGATCTACTGATGTGTGAGGAGTGTGTGATCTCCTGGTGTGTGAGGAGTGTGTGGTCTACTGGTGTGTGAGGAGTGTGTGGTCTACTGGTGTGTGAGGAGTGTGTGGTCTACTGGTTTGTATGGAGTGTATGATCTACTGGTGTGTGAGGCGTGGGTGATCTACTGTTGTGTGAGGAATGTGTGATCTTCTGGTGTGTGAGGATTGTGTGGTCTACTGGTGTGTGAGGAGTGTGTGGTCTACTGGTGTGTGAGGAGTGTGTG
Organism: Homarus americanus; assembly: GCF_018991925.1. NCBI lineage: Eukaryota > Metazoa > Arthropoda > Malacostraca > Decapoda > Nephropidae > Homarus > Homarus americanus. The sequence goes on from NW_024756105.1 coordinate 903, forward strand.
ATCTACTGGTGTGTGAGGAGTGTGTGAGGAGTGTGTGATCTACTGGTGTGTGAGGAGTGTATGAGGAGTGTGTGATCTACTGGTGTGTGAGAAGTGTGTGGTCTACTGGTGTGTGAGGGTGTGTGGTCTACTGTTGTGTGAGGAGTGTGTGGTCTACTGGTGTGTGAGGTGTGTGATCTACTGGTGTGTGAGGTGTGTGATCTACTGGTGTGTGAGGAGTGTGTGATCTACTGGTGTGTGAGGAGTGTGTGGTCTACTGGTGTGTGAGGAGTGTGTGTGGTCTACTGGTGTGTGAGGAGTGTGGTCTACTGGTGTGTGAGGAGTGTGTGGTGTACTGGTGTGTGGGGAGTGTGTGGTGTACTGGTGTGTGAGTAGTGTGTGGTCTACTGGTGTGTGAGGAGTGTGTGGTCTACTGGTATGTGAGGAGTGTGTGGTCTACTGGTTTGTGAGGAGTGTGTGATCTACTGGTGTGTGAGGAGTGTTTGATCTACTGGTGTGTGAGGAGTGTGTGGTCTTCTGGTTTGTGAGGAGTGTGTGGTCTACTGGTGTGTGAAGAGTGTGTGGTCTACTGGTGTGTGAGGAGTGTGTGATCTACTGGTGTGCGAGGAGTGTGTGATCTACTGGGGTGTGAAGAGTGTGTGGTCTTCTGGTGTGTGAGGAGTGTGTGGTCTACTGGTGTGTGAGGAGTGTGTGATCTACTGGTGTGTGAGGAATGTGTAGTCTCCTGGTGTGTGAGGAGTGTGTGGTCTACTGGTGTGTGAGGAGTGTGTGGTCTACTGGTGTGTGAGGAGTGTGTGGTCTACTGGTGTGTGAGGAGTGTGTCATCTACTGGTGTGTGAGGAGTGTGTGGTCTACTGGTGTGTGAGGAGTGTGTGATCTACTGGTGTGTGAGGAGTGTGTGGTCTACTGGTGTGTGAGGAGTGTGTGATCTCCTCCTGTGTGAGGAGTGTGTGAGGAGTGTGAGATCTACTGGTGTGTGAGTAGTGTGTGATCTACTGGTGTGTGAGTAGTGTGTGGTCTACTGGTGTGTGAGGAGTGTGTGGTCTACTGGTGTGTGAGGAGTGTGTGGTCTACTGGTGTGTGAGGAGTGTGTGATCTACAGGTGTGTGAGTAGTGTGTGATCTACTGGTGTGTGAGGAGTGTGTGATCTAATGGTGTGTGAGTAGTGTGTGATCTACTGGTGTGTGAAGAGTGTGTGATTGTTACGAACCCCTCCACCCAGCACTACGAACCACGCCATCTATTGTCTTGATCTACCTACCCAGCACCACGAGCAACGCCATCTAGGGACGAGACACGAGTATGACTCGTCTTAGTTACCACTCCGGGGTTTCCCTTCTCCATATCCTGGTTGTTGCGTCATTTCCTCCCAGTCTTCTTTGTGAGCTCCAATTCGAGGAGAGAGAACTTGGCTCTGGGAAGTGACCACAGGATCATCTATCCTCTAAACCTGCGGCGTAGTGACTACCTACCGTCTTCTACAATACTCAGCCTTACTCGTCAGCCATCTCAGCTCCTCACTTAAGTATTTGTATTTTGTATTGCCTCCCCCACGTCCACTTGCTTCAAAATTGTTTATGTTGTATTAATATGTATATACTGTTAATGTTTAGGTTAAGTTTGGTTAAGGGTAATTTATAAGCTGAATATTTTGTTTAGGGATTTATGGTACTTTATTATACACAACGAAAACTCGCATCCTTTGTCTACCCTTTTATAGTCCGATTGTCTTTGTTTGTTTTTTTTTGTTACCTGTTGGGATCTGGGTAGACGTATAACTATATTCTAAATCCCCAACTCGTAACAAATGGCGACCGTGACAGGACTCGACCTTAAGTACCATATTCCTTCCCCCCTTGTTACTCATTGTTAATTATTCCTCCCAGTCACTTCTGTTCACAATTGCTTTACGGTGGTTTAAAGTTTCCTTCATATGTGTGTGCATATATTGGTATTATCGTACAGTAAGAGTGACAGACGTAGGATATTAGGTTCCAAGTGTCATAAGGCTTACCTGTTATTACACGTGGCAGTCGTGTAGTAAGTCTTATCGAGTGTAGGGAAGAATCCGGATCTGTTTAATGCCGTACCCTCACTCCAGAGAAGGCTGTTCCATAGTCACTAGTTTACGGTGAAGTGATATCTTGGGACGCCCCGCTCTACCAGGACCCCATAATTATAAAGCCTCCATTATTGTTCTTCTCATTATCTCATTCGGGGTCAATCATACCATTTATCAGGGTTGTTAATCCGGATCTTTATATTAATGCCGTAATACGCCCTTCCTCTTTCAAATATATCAGGGTTGTTAATCCGGATCTTTATATTAATGCCGTAATACGCCCTTCCTCTTTCAAGTATCTAAGGGTTGTTAATCCGGATCTTTATATTAATGCCGTAATACGCCCTTCCTGCTTACTCAAGGGTTGTTAATCCGGATCTTTATATAAATGCCGTAATACGCCCTTCCTGTTTCAAGTATCTAAGGTTTGTTAATCCGGATCTTTATATTAATGCCGTAATACGCCCTTCCTCTTTCAAGTCTCTTATCCTTATCTAAGGATCTTCTCAGAAGAACAATATTCATAAGTGTAATTTCCCTAGGTATAACTTGGGTAGTTTCCGGGACTTTCTGGTTATCCACTGCCGTGATATTTTCTAGGGTTATCCACTTATCTTATCTTTTGACCATTAGTTAATTTATCCTATTTTTCTTAACAATGGCCACCTCAGGTTTTGATCTCCAGGATTTTATTGAAAATCCTTCCGTAGCTAAATTACGTGTTAATATCCTGAAGAAAGAATGGAAAGAAATAGCCAACTATTACAATATCCCATTTTCACAGCAACTGACTAAGGAAATGTTAAAAAATCATGTGATTGAAGTGCTGGTTCAACATGAAGTTTTAAAAGAATCCGCTGTTAACAGATTAACGCCCATGTCCAAGAAACTTCAACCACTATCCACCACCCCTCCTCACTCAGAAGTTGCTTCAGGTCTGGCTAGCCCTCAAGAAAAAACACAAAGAATAGACGCTTTAGAACTAGAACGAGCTAGGTTCGAGTTCCAAATCAAAATGAAAGAACTTGAGTTGGAACAGGCCAAGTTGGAGCAGGAGGAAAAGTTGGAACAGGCCAAGTTGGAACAAGCCAAGTTGGAGCAAAAGTTGGAGCATGAGGGAAGGTCGGAACAGGCCAAGTTGGAACATGAGGAAAGGTTGGAACAGGCCAAGTTGGAGCAGGCCAAGTTGGAGCAGGAGGTTAAACTGAAAGAACTACAGGTGAGAGAGATAGAAGTCACCTTAACATCGGAGTTTAAATCAAAAGAAGTGGCATTAAGAGAGAAACTAGCTGCTTTTAACCCTGCTAATGCTTCTTCCCTTGTTCCCGGGTTTGATGAATCCGATATGGACGGGTCATTTAGGACTTTTGGGAAAATAGCCGGGAAGAATGAGTGGCCAAAGGACCAGTGGGTGTCAGTGTTAGTTCCTAAATTATATGGTAAGGCTCGTAGAGTTTATAACTGTTTAGACCAGACTGATGACTATGATAACGTAAAAGAATATCCTCACCTCTTATGCTATCACGCCAGATGGATACCGGCAAGTTTCGTAAACTAAGCAAACCATTCCCCACACCTTTGTTGAGTTTGCTCAAAGAAAAAGCTTAGGATTTTTTAAAGAAGTGGTTAGGCTGCAAGACCTCCACATTTTCGGGATTTGTTAAATTTGGTAGTCCTGGAGGGTGGAAGAGCAAGATACCATTTCATCTTGAAGCATGTGGAGGAGCGTGGAGAGGGTTAATTTAGGGCGTGCTGCTGAGCTGGCTGATGCGTACCTTTGTTGGTGGTGGTACCTGGCTGGATCTCTCATCCTTTAGCTAAAGTGCACCTCCAATGTCCCTTGATTACTGGGGAAGTGCAAATAGCCATTAGGAAAGACCCAATGCCTGTGTGCGGCATTCATTTATTTTTGGGGAATGACTTGGTAGGAGATCTAGTGGTTCCTAACATAAAGACAGTCGACTCTCCCTTACCTGTCAACTCCACCACTGACCTTAAAGAAACTATTCCTCATCTTTTCCCATCTTGTGCTGTCACCCGGTCACAGAGTGTGCGAAATGGGCCCTCTTCATCTGAAACCACCTCCAATATCTTCCTACCCACAGAACATCTGTACAATAAGACCATTAGTAAGGATGAGCTCGTTAAAGCCCAACAATCTGATCCATCTTTGAATAAACTTCATCATGCAGCAGTTGAGGGTAAAGATTTTAACACCCTTCCGTGTTTGTATTATCATGAAGGGGTTTTGATGAGGGCCTATAGGCCCCCTGAGCTTGCCCATCTAGACACGTGGTCTGAAATACATCAAGTGGTAATTCCCTCCTCAGTCAGACCAGCATTAATTGCCCTTGCCCATGATGGTATTTCAGGACATTTGGGAATCCTGAAAACATATAAAAAGCTCCTCCAACACTATTACTGGCCTGGACTTAGGAAGGATGTGTCAAATTACCTAAAATCTTGTCATATTTGTCAAATGGTAGGAAAACCAAATGAAAGTATACCAGCAGCTCCCATTAAGCCCTTCCCAGTATTTTCTACACCATTTGAAAAGATTGTTGTGGATTATGTGGGCCCATTACCAAAGACTAGGAAGGGAAATCAATTCCTGCTCACAGTTATGGATACCAGTACACGTTATCCTGAGGCTTTTCCCCTTAAAAGCATCACTTCAAAAAATGTAATCAAGCCTCTTTTGCACCTTTTCACTTCAGTGGGCATTCCTAAAGAGATCCAATCCGATCAGGGCACCAATTTTACAAGCAATCTTTTCAAACAGGTGATGAAAGACCTCAGTGTGGACCATTGTACATCTTCGGCTTACCACCCACAATCCCAAGGTTGCTTGGAACGGTTCCATCAAACTTTCAAATCAATGCTCAAAAAATACTGTATAGAACACCAAAAGGAATGGGATGAAAGCATAGACTTGTTACTCTTTGCCATCAGGGAATGTCCCCAGGAGTCATTGGGTTTCTCCCCGTTCGAGTTACTATATGGAAGACAAATTCGGGGACCCCTTAAAATAGTAAAGGAGCAGTGGTTTGACACTCCATCTATTAAGCCCGCAACAGTTTCCCAATACATTGACACTTTACGGGACAAATTAACTGAAGTCCGATCCATTGCTCAGTCAAACTTAAAAAAAGTCCAAGAAAAAATGGTGAAGTCCCAACCTAAATTAGTTAAAAGATCATTTTCTCCAGGTGACAAAGTGTTACTCTTTCTACCCATTCCAGGCTCTCCCCTTAAAAGCAAGTTTACTGGTCCCTATATAGTTGCTGATAAACTATCTCCCCTCAACTATATAGTCCATACTCCAGATCGCCGAAAAGATTCACAACTTGTTCACATTAATCTCATGAAACTTTACCATTCCAGGCAGTCAGAGGAAGACATCCCAGAGGCTATAAGCCAACCTGTATTGCATACGGTTTTGTCAGGGCCGGAGCCGGAGACAGATGACATGGACCTATTGGAGAATTTAGACTTCCCTCTACCTAAAGAAAACCCTGCTAACAGTCACATACTCAACAATTTGGATGAGTATTTTTTTGTTCTGAATCCATCTCAAGCAAAAGATCTCACTAAGTTATTATCAAAATTTCCTAAAGTCACGTCAGACCTCCCAGGGTTTTGCAATATACTTAAACATGATATTAAGCTAATCTCAGATGATGTACAACCCATTAGGCAATCAGCATATCGACTAAATCCACAAAAAAAGAGATTATGAAAAAGGAGGTAGATTTTTTGTTAAAACATAACTTAGTTGAGCCTAGTACCTCCCCCTGGGCTTCACCTTGCCTTCTCATTCCAAAACCCGATGGCACTTTTCGTTTCTGTATCATGATCCTGTCTCCAGACTCTACCCTTTGATTATTGCAAAATTTATCAGTACCGTGGACCTGTTGAAAGGATATTATCAAGTGGGACTCACGGATGGGGCAAAAATAATCTCGGCATTTATAACTCCATTTGGTCTTTTTCAATATTTGGTTATGGCGTTTGGCTTTTCTAATGCTCCGGCCACATTCCAGAGGGCCATCAACTACCTTATTCAGGACCTAGGTGGGACGTTCGCCTACCTGGATGACCTGGTGGTGGTGTCGGACAGCTGGGACAAACATCTGGTGCGTTTGGAGATACTGTTTGCACGACTGCAAGAGACTGGATTCACCATAAACCTGGCTAAATCTGCTTTTGGCCGGGCCTCAGTGACTTACCTGGGACATATCGTTGGGCATGGTATGGTGAGACCCAAGGACGCAAACGTTAAAACCATCTTGTCCTTCCCCACTCCAAGGACGAGGAAGGAACTCATGCGCTTCCTGGGGATGTGCGGCTACTACCGTCGGTTCTTCAGTAACTTCTCCAGCGTGGCCGGACCCCTCACAGACCTTACCAGTTCTGCAGTCCCTTACATCTGGAACCAGAAGTGCGACCAGTCTTTCCACCGCCTCAAAGCCTTCCTTGCCTCCAAGCCTGTAGTCCACCCCCCTGACTACACCTTGCCCTTCCATCTGCAAATCGACGCTAGTGGTGTCGGAGTTGGGGCTGTGCTCCTACAACCCGACCCAACCACTGATTTCCTTCACCCTGTGGCATATTACTCCGCCAAGTTGAAAAAACATCAGACCAACTCCTCGACCATAGAGAAGGAGGCCCTGGCTCTGGTGTTGGCAATAAAGAAGTTTGAATGTTACCTCCAGTCTTGCCCACAAACAACCCTAGTCTTCACCGACCATAACCCACTCACGTTCATCCAAACCAACAAGACCTCCAACCAGCGAATCCTCCGCTGGGCTCTCCTCACCCAGCCCTATAATCTACAAGTCCGGCACATAAAGGGGGTGGACAACCTGATTGCAGAATCCTTATCCCGAGCTCCAGTGGAAATGCAGCTACTCTCCAGACGCACCAGTTGATCACCTCCTTCGCGCCAGCGCTACGGAGGTCTTTGGAGGGGGGGTGTGTTACGAACCCCTCCACCCCGCACTACGAACCACGCCATCTATGGTCCTGATCTACCTACCCAGCACCACGAGCAACGCCATCTAGGGACGAGACACGAGTATGACTCGTCTTAGTTACCACTCCAAGGTTTCCCTTCTCCCTATCCTGGTTGTTGCGTCACCTCCTCAGTCTTCTTTGTCGGCTCCAATTCGAGGAGAGAGCACTTGGCTCTGGGAAGTGACCACAGGATCATCTATCCTCTAAACCTACGTGCAGTGACTACCTACCGTCTTCTACAATACTCAGCCTTACTCGTCAGCCATCTCAGCTCCTCACTTAAGTACATGTATCTTGTATTACCTCCCCCACGTCCACTTGCTTCAAAATTGTTTATGTTGTATTAATATGTATATACTGTTAATGTTTAGGTTAAGTTTGGTTAAGGGTAATTTATAAGCTGAATATTTTGTTAAGGGATTTATGGTACTTTATTATACACAACAAAAACTCGCATCCTTTGTCTACCCTTTTATTGTCCGATTGTCTTTGTTTTGTTTTTTTGTTACCTGTTGGGATCTGGGTAGACTTTTAACTATATTCTAAATCCCCAACTCATAACAGTGATCTACTGGTGTGTGAGGAGTGTGTGATCTACTGGTGTGTGAGTAGTGTGTGATCTACTGGTGTGTGAGGAGTGTGTGAGTAGTTTGTGATCTACTGGTGTGTGAGTAGTGTGTGATCTACTGGTGTGTGAGGAGTGTGTGATCCACTGGTGTGTGAGGGAGTGTGTGGGTATGCTGGTGTGTGGGGAGTGTGTGGTCTGCTGTGGTGTGTGGTGTGATCTACTGGTGTGTGGGGAGTGCGTGGTTTTACTGGTGTGTGAGGTGTGTGAGGGAGTGTGTGATCTGCACAATTGTGTGAGGAATGTGTGATCTACTGGTGTGTGAGGAGTGTATGGTCTTCTGGTGTGTGAGGAGTGTGTGATCTACTGTTGTGTGAGGAGTGTGTGGTCTACTGGTGTGTGAGGAGTGTGTGATCTACTGGTGTGTGAGGAGTGTGTGATCTACTGGTGTGTGAGGAGTGTTTGATCTACTGTTGTGTGAGGAATGTGAGGTCTTCTGGTGTGTGAGGAGTGTGTGGTCTACTGGTGTGTGAAGAGTGTGTGGTCTACTGGTGTGTGAGGAGTGTGTGATCTACTGGTGTGCGAGGAGTGTGTGATCTACTGGGGTGTGAAGAGTGTGTGGTCTTCTGGTGTGTGAGGAGTGTGTGGTCTACTGGTGTGTGAGGAGTGTGTGATCTACTGGTGTGTGAGGAATGTGTAGTCTCCTGGTGTGTGAGGAGTGTGTGGTCTACTGGTGTGTGAGGAGTGTGTGGTCTACTGGTGTGTGAGGAGTGTGTGGTCTATTGGTGTGTGAGGAGTGTGTGGTCTACTGGTGTGTGAGGAGTATGTGGTCTACTGGTGTGTGAGGAGTGTGTGGTCTACTGGTGTGTGAGGAGTGTGTGGTCTACTGGTGTGTGAGGAGTGTGTGATCTACTGGTGTGTGAGTAGTGTGTGGTCTACTGGTGTGTGAGTAGTGTGTGGTCTACTGGTGTGTGAGGAGTGTGTGGTCTACTGGTGTGTGAGGAGTGTGTGATCTACTGGTGTGTGAGGAGTGTGTGGTCTACATGTGTGTGAGGGAGTGTGTGGTCTACTTGTGTGTGAGGGGGTGTGTGGTCTGCTGGTGTGTGGTGTGTGGTCTGCTGGTGTGAGGGTGTGTGATCTGCTGGTGTGTGGTGGTGTGTGATCTACTGGTGTGTGAGGAGTGTGTGATCTACTGGTGTGTGAGGAGTGTGTGATCTACTGGTGTGTGAGTAGTGTGTGATCTTCTGGTGTGTGAGGAGTGTGTGAGTAGTTTGTGATCTACTGGTGTGTGAGTAGTGTGTGATCTACTGGTGTGTGAGGAGTGTATGATATACTGGTGTGTGAGGAGTGTGTGGTATACTGGTGTGTGAGGAGTGTGTGGTCTACTGGTGTGTGAGGAGTGTGTGATCTACTGGTGTGTGAGGAGTGTGTGATCTACTGGTGTGTGAGTAGTGTGTGATCTACTGTTGTGTCAGGAGTGTGTGATCTACTGGTGTGTGAGGAGTGTGTGATCTACCTGTGTGTGAGTAGTGTGTGGTCTACTGGTGTGTGAGGAGTGTGTGATCTACTGGTGTGTGAGTAGTGTGTGATGTTCTGGTGTGTGAGGAGTGTGTTGTCTACTGGTGTGTGAGTAGTGTGTGGTCTACTGGTGTGTGAGGAGTGTGTGACCTACTGGTGTGTGAGGAGTGTGTGGTCTACTGGTATGTGAGGAGTGTGTGATCTACTGGTGTGTGAGTAGTGTGTGGTCTACTGGTGTGTGAGGAGTGTGTGATCTACTGGTGTGTGAGTAGTGTGTGATCTACTGGTGTGTGAGGAGTGTGTGAGGAGTGTGTGATCTACTGGTGTGTGAGTAGTGTTTGATCTACTGGTGTGTGAGGAGTGTGTGATCTACTGGTGTGTGAGGAGTGTGTGGTATACTGGTGTGTGAGGAGTGTTTGAGGTGTGTGTGGTCTACTGGTGTGTTGAGAGTGTTTGGTCTACTGGTGTGTGAGGAGTGTGTGATCTACTGGTGTGTGAGGAGTGTGTGGTCTACTGGTGTGTGA
>NW_024756106.1:0-14390 GCF_018991925.1 Homarus americanus
TGACAATGAGGTTCAATATTATTACCCACTGTTGGAGTCAACCCTCACGCACAACGCAATTCTCATCCACATTCCTATGCGAGGGCAACATGAGTTTAATGCATGGCATTTAGAACCCTTCCCCTGGTTTGTGAACGACACACTGTATACCCTAAATAGGCCTAAAGAACTTTTCTTAGTAAATGAAGAATATTCGTTGTTATCAATAGAGGATTCTGAGGTACTGTCACGGTGTAAGTCGTCTTATCTACACCTACACGTATGTCCAGCCTACATGTTTGCATTTATTCCTGCTGCAGAGGGAATATGTGAATTGGCAGTCATACAACCAAATGTACGCACAGCGTTAGCGCAATGCAGTTAAAGGCCAGTTAGTCTAAAGACTGTGTTCCACGCTCACCTTCACAATGTGCAGTATTTGTTCTTTCCAAATCTCACTACTGTAATTTTAAAATGCCAAAATGGTGTTAAGCAGCTAGTTGTGAAAGGGCATTACAAGGCTCCTGATTACTGTGAAATCACTTGTAGTACATTACGGACCTTGCCTACTCATCAGCATTTTGCGTTAAATCGAAAACTCAAGTCTGCTTTAATTCCACTTCCTATAATGAATTTCACTATCAAGGATATTCAAATAGTATCAGAGAAATTAAAAGTGTTAGCTTTCTTGAACGAGACACATTTTGCTGATTTGAATAATAACTTGCCATTTTACCTGTCACGGGAATTTGCACTACCAAGTCTTACGATTCCCTCTATTCTGTTACTTCTGGCAATAATGTTCCTGTTCTGTTATTACCGGGCAGTATCGTCCAAATTCAACATTGTTCATAATATACTAACCCGTACGACACAAAAGTCTAGGTCCCCTGTAGTAGAGAATACCCCTACAGTAATATCCCCAGCTTAGTGTCTACATATCTGTTTATAACATGGTTAGGGTTGTCTAGGATGTACTGTACTCTGTGAGTTATTTAGGCCTCACGGAGCTCGGCTGGTAGGTGACCGAGCGATGTAATAGGCCCCTGTCTCATCAACAGAACTTATTATATAAATGGGTCAATACATCTGATATTATATTCAGATTCACCACCCTGTAACTTTCCACTGTCTATGAGTAAGACATGAGATTGACACGTGAGCGGGCAACATACCCAAGAGGGCGAGACCCATAGCTCAGCATTTCTGTAAGCACGCACTGCGATGCCCCTAAGCTTCAGTAGCTCACCTCAACTCATATCGAAAGGACGTGACCAAACGTTTATCATTCATAAACGCCGTCCCTTTCTCATTCACTCCTAGACAGTGAGACTTACGGTTGATATACACTCAGGAATTATATATACAACCTTTTATAATAAAACAAACGAACTACCGTTTGGGATTCGTTACTTAAAACCCAAATATAAATATGTGTGAACGGACTGGTTAATTGGACAAGCAGCCGATTCAGTCATGGCACTGAAGGGGTGCCTGGCCCTCACACCCTGGGTCATGGACCTAAAGGGGTGCCCGGCCCTTACACCCCGGTTCATAACACTGTAGGGGTGCCCTGCCATTACACCCCGTTTCATGTCACTGAAGGCGTGCCCGGCCCTAAAACCCTGGTTCATGTCACTTATGGGGTGCCCGGCCCTCACACCTGGTTCATAACACAGGGTGCCTTCCCCACCCCTGCTTCATGACACAGGGGTGCCCGGCCTCACACCCTGCGCTGGGTGGTGCTGAGGGGTGCCTGCCCTCACACCCGGGTCATATCACCAGTGGTGCCATCTCCCACCCTGGCCATGGTGTTGAGGTGTCACCTCACATACCGGGTCATGGAGATGAAGGGGTACCCGGACATCACACCCCTATTCATGGCACTGAACGGGTGCCCAGTCCTCACACCCTTGGTCATGTCACTGAAGGGTGCCCAGCCCTCACATCCCTGGTCATAGCACTGAAGGGGAGCCCGGCCCTCACACCCCGGGTCATGGTGCTAAAGGGGTGCCCGGCCCTCACACCCCGGGTCATGTCCCTAAAGGGATGCCCGGCCCTCACACCCAGGGTCATGTCACTGAAGTGGTGCCCGGCCCTCACACCCCGGGTAAATTCACTGAAGTGGTGCTCGGCCCTCACACCCCGGGTCATGGCACTGATGAGGTGCCCGGCCCTCACACCCCTGGCCATGGCACTGAAGGTTTGCCCGGCCCTCACACCCCTGGTCATGTACCTAAAGTGGTGCCCGGCCCTCACACCCCGGGTCATAGCACTAAGGGGGTGCCCGGCCCTCATACCCCGGGTCATGGTGCTGGAGAGGTGCCCGGCCTTCACACCCCGGGTCACATCACTGAAAGGGTGCCCGGCCCTCACACCCCGGGTCATGTCACTGAAGGGGTGCCCGGCCCTCACACCCCGGGCCATGCTTTCAAGCAGTGCCCGGCCCTCACACCCCGGGTCATGGTGCTGGAGGGGTGTCCGGTCCTGACACCCCGGTTCTTGACACTGAAGGGGTGCCCGTCCCTTACACCCCGGGCCATGGTGCTGGAGGGGTGCACGGGCCTCACACCCCGGGCCATGGTGCTGGAGGAGTGCCCGGCCCAAACATACCGGGTCATGGAGCTGAAGGGGTGCCCGGCCATCACACCCCGAATCATGGCACTGAAAGGGTGCCCGGCCCTCACACCACGGGCCATGGTGCTGGAGGGGTGTCAGGCCGTGACACACCCTGGTCATGACACTGAAGGGGTGCCCGGCCCTCCTTAGGCCATGGTGCTGGAGGGGTGCCCGGCCCTCACACCCCGGGTAATGTCACTGAAAGGGTGCCCGGCCCTCACAACCCGGGCCATGGTGCTGGAGGGGTGCCCGGCCCTCACATACCTGGTCATGGAGATGAAGGGGTGCCCGGACATCACACCCCGATTCATGGCACTGAACGGGTGCCCGGTCCTCACACCTTTGGTCATGTCACTGAAGGGGTGCCCAGCCCTCACACCCCGGGTCATGGCACTAAAGGGCTGCCCGGCCCTCACACCCCGGGTCATGTCACTGAAGTGGTGCCCGGCCTTCACACCCCGGGTCATGGCACTGAAGTGGTGCCCGGCCCTTACACCCCGGGTCATGGCACTGAAGGTTTGCCCGGCCCTCACACCCCTGGTCATGTACCTAAAGTGGTGCCCGGCAATCACACCCCGGGTCATAGCACTAAAGGGGTGCCCGGCCCTCATACCCCGGGTCATGGTGATGGAGGGGTGCCCGCCTTCACACCCCGGGTCATGTCACTGAAAGGGTGCCCGGCCTCCACTTTGGGTCATGTCACTGAAGGGTGCCCGACCCTCACTGCAGGTCACCCAATTTGCTCTGGAAGGGGTGCCTATCCTCACACCCCGGGTCATGGCACTGAAGGGGTGCCTGGCCCTCACACCCCGGGTCATGTCACTGAAGGGGTGCCCGGCCGTCACATCCCGGGCCATGGTGCTCGATTGGTGCCCGGCACTCACACCCTGATTCATAGCATTGAAAGGGTGCCCGGCCCTCACACCCCGGTTCGCAGCACTGTAGGGGTGCCCGACCCTCACACCCCATTTCATGGCACTGAAAGGGTGCCCGGCCCTCACACCCCGATTCGTGACATTGAAGGAGTGCCCGGCCCTCACACCCCGGGTCATAGTACTGAAGGGGTGCCCAGCCCTTACACCCCGGGTCATGGTGCTGGAGGGGTGCCCGGCCCTCACACCCCGGGCCATGTCACTGAAAGGGTGCCCGGCCCTCACACTTCGGGTCATGTCACTGAAGGGGTGGCCAGCTCACACTCCGGGTAATGGCACTGAGGGGTGCCTGGCCCTCACAACCTGGGTCATGTCACTGGAGGGGTACCCAGCTCTCAGACTCTGGGTCATGGCACTGAAGGGGTTCCTGGCCCTCACACCCCGGGTCATGGTGCTGAAGGGGTGTCCAGCCCTCACACCCCGGGCCATGGTGCTGGATTGGTGCCCAGCCATCACACCCCATTTCATGGCGCTGAAATAGTGCCCGGCACTCACACCCCGGGTCATGTCACTGAAGGGGTGCACGGCGCTCACACCCTGGGTCATGGCCCTAAAGGGGTGCCCGGCCCTCACTACCCGGGTCATGGGGTTGAAGCGGTTCCCGGTCCTCACACCACGGGTCATGGAGCTGAAGGGAAGCCCGGCCATCACACCCTGATTCATGGCACTGAAAGGGTGCCCGTCCCTCACACCCGTGTCATGTGAAGGGGTGCGCGGCCCTCACACCCCGGTTCATAGCTCTGTAGGGGTGCCCGGCCCTCACACCCCGTTTCATGGCACTAGAGGGCTGCCCGGCCCTCACACCCAGGGTCATGGCACTGATGCGGTGCCCGGCCGTCACACCCCTGGCCATGGCACTGAAGGTATGCACGGCCCTCACACCACGGGTCATGGAGCTGAAGGGGTTCCCGGCTCTCACACAACGGGTCATGGGGCTGAAGGGGTGCCCAGCCCTCACACCCCGGGTCATGGCACCGAAGGAGTGACCGACCCTCACTCACCGGGTCATGGCACTGAAAGGGTGCCCGGCCCACACACTCAGTGTCATGTCATTGAAGTGGTGCCCGGCCCTCACACCCCGGGTCATGTCACTGAAAGGGTGCCAGGCCCTCACTCCCCGGGTGATAGCACTGAAGGGGTGCCTGGCCCTCATACCCCGGGTCATGGTGCTGGAGGGGTGCCCGGCGCTCACACCCCGATTCATGTCACTGAAATCGAGCCCGGCCCTCACACCCCAGGTCATGGCACTGAAAAGGTGCCCGGCCCTCACACCCCATGTCATGTGAAGGGGTGCCCGGCCCTCACACCCCGGTTCATGGCACTAAAGGCGTGCCCGGCCCTCACAACCCGGCTCATTGCACTGAAGGGGTGCTCGGCCCTCACACCTCGGGTCATGGCACTGAAGCGGTGCCTGGCCGTCACACCCCGGGCCATGGTGCTGGAGGGGTGTCCGGCCCTGACACCCCGGTTCTTGACACTGAAGGGGTACCCGTCCCATACACCCCGGGCCATGGTGCTGGAGGGGTGCCCGGGCCTCACACCCCGGGCCATGGTGCTGGAGGGGTGCCCTGCCCAAACATACCGGGTCATGGAGCTGAAGGGGTGCCCGGCCATCACACCCCGAATCATGGCACTGATAGGGTGCCCGGCCCTCACACCACGGGCCATGGTGCTGGAGGGGTGTCAGGCCCTGACACACCCTGGTCATGACACTGAAGGGGTGCCCGGCCCTCCTTAGGCCATGGTGCTGTAGGGGTGCCCGGCCCTCACACCCCGGGTAATGTCACTGAAAGGGTGCCCGGCCCTCACACCCCGGGCCATGGTGCTGGAGGGGTGCCCGGCCCTCACATACCGGGTCATGGAGATGAAGGGGTGCCCGGACATCACACCCCGATTCATGGCACTGAACGGGTACCCGGTCCTCACACCTTTGTTCATGTCACTGAAGGGGTGCCCAGGCCTTACACCCCGGGTCATGGCACTGAAGGGGAGCCCGGCCCTCACACCCCGGGTCATGTCACTAAAGGGCTGCCCAGCCCTCACACCCCGGGTCATGTCACTGAAGTGGTGCCCGGCCCTCACACCGCGGGTCATGGCACTGAAGGTTTGCCCGGCCATAACACCCCTGGTCATGTACCTAAAGTGGTGCCCGGCAATCACACCCCGGGTCATAGCACTAAAGGGGTGCCCGGCCCTCATACCCCGGGTCATGGTGATGGAGGGGTGCCCGGCCCTCACACCCGGGGTCATGTCACTGAATGGGTGCTCGGCCCTCATACCCCAGGTCATGGTGCTGGAGGGGTGACCGGCCCTCACACCCCGGGTCATGTCACTGAAAGGGTGCCCGGCCCTCACACCCCGGGTCATGTCACTGAAGGGGTGCCCATCCCTCACACCCAGGGTCATGGCACTGAAGGGGTTGCTGGCCCCTCTACACCCCGGGTCATGTCACTGAAGGGGTGCCTGGCCGTCACATCCCGGCCATGGTGCTCGACAGTGCCCGCAATCACACCACGGGTCATGGTGCTGAAGGGGTGCCCGGCCCTCACACCTGATTCATGGCATTGGGTGCCCGGCCCTCACACCCCGGTTCGCAGCACTGTAGGGTGCCCGGCCTCAAACCCCATTTCATGGCACTGAAAGGGTTCCCGGCCCTCACACCCTGATTCGTGACACTGAAGGAGTGCCCGGCCCTCACAATCTCGGGTCATAGTACTGGAAGGAGTTCGGCCCTCACACCCCGGGCCATGGAGCTGGAGGGGTGTCAGGCCCTGACACACCCGGGTCATGACACTGAAGGGGTGCCGGGCCCTCACACCCCGTTTCATGGCACTGAAAGCGTGCCCGGCCCTCACACCCCGATTCATGACACTGAAGGGGTGCCCGGCCCTCACACCCCGGGTCAGGGCACTGAAGGGGTGCCTGGCCCTCACACCCCGGGTCATGGCACTAAAGGGGTGCCCGGCCCTCACACCCCAAGTCATGGTGCTGGAGGGGTGCCCAGCTCTCACACTCTGGGTAATGGCACTGAAGGGGTGCCTGGCCCTCACACCCTGGGTCACGGTGCTGAAGGGGTGTCCGTCACTCACACCCCGTGCCATGGTGCTGGATTGGTGCCCGGCCATCACACCCCATTTCATGGCACTGAAATAGTGCCCGGCACTCACACCCCGGGTCATGTCACTGAAGGGGTGCACGGCGCTCACACCCCGGGTCATGGACCTAAAGGGGTGCCCGGCCCTCACTACCCGGGTCCTGGGGTTGAAGCGGTTCCCGGTCCTCACACCACGGGTCATGGAGCTGAAGGGAAGCCCGGCCATCACACACCGATTCATGTGAAGGGGTGAGCGGCCCTCACACCCCGGTTCATAGCTCTGTAGGGGTGCCCGGCCCCCACACCCCGTTTCATGGCACTAGAGGGCTGCCCGGCCTTCACACCCCGGCTCATGGCACTGAAGGGGGGCCCTGCCCTGACGCCTCGGGTCATGTCACTGAAGGGGTGCCCGGCCCTCACACCCCGGGTCATGGCACTGATGCGGTGCCCGGCCGTCAAACCCCTGGCCATGGCACTGAAGGTATGCACGGCCCTCACACCACGGGTCATGGAGCTGAAGGGGTTCCCGGCCCTTACACCCAGGGTCATGGGGCTGAAGGGGTGCCCAGCCCTCACACCCCGGGTCATGGCACTGAAGGAGTGACCGACCCTCACTCACCGGGTCATGGCACTGAAAGGGTGCCCGGCCCACACACTCAGTGTCATGTCATTGAAGTGGTGCCCGGCCCTCACACCCCGGGTCATGTCACTGAAAGGGTGCCAGGCCCTCACTCCCCGGGTGATAGCACTGAAGGGGTGCCCGGCCCTCATACCCCGGGTCATGGTGCTGGAGGGGTGCCCGGCGCTTACACCCCGATTCATGTCACTGAAATCGAGCCCGGCCCTCACACCCCAGGTCATGGCACTGAAAAGGTGCCCGGCCCTCACACCCCGTGTCATGTGAAGGGGTGCCCGGCCCTCACACCCCAGTTCATAGCTCTGTAGGGGTGCCCGGCCCCTCACACCCCGTTTCATGGCACTAAAGGCGTGCCCGGCCCTCACAACCCGGCTCATGGCACTGAAGGGGTGCCCAGCCCTCACACCTCGGGTCATGGCACTGAAGCGGTGCCCGGCCGTCACACCCCGGGCCATAGTGCTGGAGGGGTGTCCGGCCCTGACACCCCGCCATGGTGCTGAGGGGTGCCTGGGCTCACACCCTGCGCCATGGTGCTGAAGGGGTGCCCGTCCCTTAGACCCCGGGCCATGGTGCTGGAGGGGCGCCCGGGCCTCAAACCCCGGGCCATGGTGCTGGAGGGGTGCCCGGCCCAAACATACCGGGTCATGGAGCTAAAGGGGTGCCCCACCCTCATACCCCGGGTCATGGTGCTGGAGGGGTGCCCGGCCCTCACACCCCGGGTCATGTCACTGAAAGGGTGCCCGGCCCTCACACCCCGGGTCATGTCACTGAAGGGGTGCCCATCCCTCACACCCTGGGTCATGGCACTGAAGGGGTGCCTGGCCCTCACACCCCGGGTCATGTCACTGAAGGGGTGCCCGGCCGTCACACCCCAGGTCATGTCACTGAAAGGGTGTCCGGCCCTCACATCCCGGGCCATGGTGCTCGATTGGTGCCCGGCACTCACACCACGGGTCATGGTGCTGAAGGGGTGCCCGGCCCTCACACCCGGATTCATGGCATTGAAAGGGTGCCCGGCCCTCACACCCCAGTTCGCAGCACTGTAGGGGTGCCCGGCCCTCACACCCCATTTCATGGCACTGAAAGGGTGCCCGGCCCTCACACCCCGACATTCCGTGACACTGAAGGAGTGCCTGGCCCTCACACCTCGGGGTCATAGTACTGAAGGGGGTGCCCGGCTCACACCCCGGGTCATGGTGCTGGAGGGGTGCCCGGCCCTCACACCCCGGGTCATGTCACTGAAAGGGGTGCCCGGCCCCTCACACCCCAGGTCATGCGTCACTGGAAGGGGTGCCTAGCTCTCACACCCGGGTCATGGCACTGGAGGGGTGCCTGGCCTCACCCCGAAGTCATGTCACTGAAGGGGTGCCCGGCCCTCACACCCCGGGTCATGGCACTAAAGGGGTGCCCCGCCCTCACACCCCAAGTCATGGTGCTGGAGGGGTGCCCAGCTCTCACACTCCGGGTCATGGCACTGAAGGGGTGCCTGGCCCTCACACCCCGGGTCATGGTGCTGAAGGGGTGTCCGGCCCTCACACCCCGGGCCATGGTGCTGGATTGGTGCCCGGCCATCACACCCCATTTTATGGCACTGAAATAGTGCCCGGCACTCACACCCCGGGTCATGTCACTGAAGGGGTGCACGGCGCTCACACCCCGGGTCATGGACCTAAAGGGGTGCCCGGCCCTCACTACCCGGGTCATGGGGTTGAAGCGGTTCCCGGTCCTCACACCACGGGTCATGGAGCTGAAGGGAAGCCCGGCCATCACACCTCGATTCATGGCACTGAAAGGGTGCCCGTCCCTCACACAGGTGTCATGTGAAGGGGTGCGCGGCCCTCACACCCCGGTTCATAGCTCTGTAGGGGTGCCCGGCCCTCACACCCCGTTTCATGGCACTAGAGGGCTGCCCGGCCCTCACACCCCGGCTCATGGCACTGAAGGGGGGCCCTGCCCTGACGCCTCGGGTCATGTCACTGAAGGGGTGCCCGGCCGTCACACCCCTGGCCATGGAACTGAAGGTATGCACGGCCCTCACACCACGGGTCATGGAGCTGAAGGGGTTCCCGGCCCTCACACACCGGGTCATGGGGCTGAAGGGGTGCCCAGCCCTCACACCCCGGGTCATGGCACTGAAGGAATGACCGACCCTCACACACCGGGTCATGGCACTGAAGCGGGGTGCCCGGCCCACACACCCTCGCTTTCATGGCACTAAAGGCGTGCCCGCCCTCACAACCTGCTCATTGCACTGAAGGGGTGCTCGGCCCTCACACCTCGGGTCATGGCACTGAAGCGGTGCCCGGCCGTCACACCCCGGGCCATGGTGCTGGAGGGGTGTCCGGCCCTGACACCCTGGTTCTTGACACTGAAGGGGTACCCGTCCCATACACCCCGGGCCATGGTGCTGGAGGGTGCCCGGGCCTCACACCCCGGGCCATGGTGCTGGAGGGGTGCCCGGCCCAAACATACCGGGTCATGGAGCTGAAGGGGTGCCCGGCCATCACACCCCGAATCATGGCACTGATAGGGTGCCCGGCCCTCACACCACGGGCCATGGTGCTGGAGGGGTGTCAGGCCCTGACACACCCTGGTCATGACACTGAAGGGGTGCACGGCCCTCCTTAGGCCATGGTGCTGTAGGGGTGCCTGGCCCTCACACCCCGGGTAATGTCACTGAAAGGGTGCCCGGCCCTCACACCCCGGGCCATGGTGCTGGAGGGGTGCCCGGCCCTCACATACCGGGTCATGGAGATGAAGGGGTGCCCGGACATCACACCCCGATTCATGGCACTGAACGGGTGCCCGGTCCTCACATCTTTGGTCATGTCACTGAAGGGGTGCCCAGGCCTTACACACCGGGTCATGGCACTGAAGGGGAGCCCGGCCCTCACACCCCGGGTCATGGTGCTGAAGGGGTGCCCGGCCCTCACACCCCAGGTCATGGCACTGAAGGATTGCCCGGCCCTCACACCCCTGGTCATGTACCTAAAGTGGTGCCCGGCAATCACACCCCGGGTCATAGCACTAAAGGGGTGCCCGGCCCTCATACCCCGGGTCATGGTGATGGAGGGGTGCCCGGCCCTCACACCCGGGGTCATGTCACTGAATGGGTGCTCGGCCCTCATACCCCAGGTCATGGTGCTGGAGGGGTGACCGGCCCTCACACCCCGGGTCATGTCACTGAAAGGGTGCCCGGCCCTCACACCCCGGGTCATTTTACTGAAAAGGTGCCCGGCCCTCACACCCCGGGTCATGTCACTGAAGGGGTGCCCATCCCTCACACCCCGGGTCATGGCACTGAAGGGGTGCCCATCCCTCACACCCCGGGTCATGGCACTGAAGGGTGCCTGGCCCTCACACCCCGGGTCATGTCACTGAAGGGGTGCCCGGCCGTCACATCCCGGGCCATGGTGCTCGATTGGTGCCCGGCACTCACACCACGGGTCATGGTGCTGAAGGGGTGCCCGGCCCTCACACCCTGATTCATGGCATTGAAAGGGTGCCCGGCCCTCACACCGCGGTTCGCAGCACTGTAGGGGTGCCCGGCCCTCACACCCCATTTCATGGCACGGAAAAGGGTGCCCGGCCCTCACACCCCGATTCGTGACACTGAAGGAGTGCTGACCCTCACCCAGGTCCACTTAATTACTGAATAGGTGCCAGCCGTCACACCCGGGTCATGGTGCTGGAGGGCTTGGCCACCTCCACCCGGGTCATATCACTGAAAGGGTGCCGGCCCACCCCAGGAATGTCACTGAAAGGGGTGGCCAGCTCTCACACTCCGGGTCATGCACTGGAGAGGTGCCCGGCCCTCACACACCCAGGTCATGTCACTGAAGGTGTCCGGCCCCCCTCACACCCCGGGTCATGGCACTAAAGGGGTGCCCCGCCCTCACACCCCAAGTCATGGTGCTGGAGGGGTGCCCAGCTCTCACACTCCGGGTCATGGCACTGAAGGGGTGCCTGGCCCTCACACCCCGGGTCATGGTGCTGAAGGGGTGTCCGGCCCTCACACCCCGGGCCATGGTGCTGGATTGGTGCCCGGCCATCACACCCCATTTTATGGCACTGAAATAGTGCCCGGCACTCACACCCCGGGTCATGTCACTGAAGGGGTGCACGGCGCTCACACCCCGGGTCATGGACCTAAAGGGGTGCCCGGCCCTCACTACCCGGGTCATGGGGTTGAAGCGGTTCCCGGTCCTCACACCACGGGTCATGGAGCTGAAGGGAAGCCCGGCCATCACACCTCGATTCATGGCACTGAAAGGGTGCCCGTCCCTCACACAGGTGTCATGTGAAGGGGTGCGCGGCCCTCACACCCCGGTTCATAGCTCTGTAGGGGTGCCCGGCCCTCACACCCCGTTTCATGGCACTAGAGGGCTGCCCGGCCCTCACACCCCGGCTCATGGCACTGAAGGGGGGCCCTGCCCTGACGCCTCGGGTCATGTCACTGAAGGGGTGCCCGGCCGTCACACCCCTGGCCATGGAACTGAAGGTATGCACGGCCCTCACACCACGGGTCATGGAGCTGAAGGGGTTCCCGGCCCTCACACACCGGGTCATGGGGCTGAAGGGGTGCCCAGCCCTCACACCCCGGGTCATGGCACTGAAGGAATGACCGACCCTCACACACCGGGTCATGGCACTGAAAGGGTGCCCGGCCCACACACCCCGTTTCATGGCACTAAAGGCGTGCCCGGCCCTCACAACCCGGCTCATGGCACTGAAGGGGTGCTCGGCCCTCACACCTTGGGTCATGGCACTGAAGCGGTGCCCGGCCGTCACACCCTGGGCCATGGTGCTGGAGGGGTGTCCGGCCCTGACACCCCGGTTCTTGACACTGAAGGGGTACCCGTCCCATACACCCCGGGCCATGGTGCTGGAGGGGTGCCCGGGCCTCACACCCCGGGCCATGGTGCTGGAGGGGTGCCCGGCCCAAACATACCGGGTCATGGAGCTGAAGCGGTGCCCGGCCATCACACCCCGAATCATGGCACTGATAGGGTGCCCGGCCCTCACACCACGGGCCATGGTGCTGGAGGGGTGTCAGGCCCTGACACACCCTGGTCATGACACTGAAGGGGTGCACGGCCCTCCTTAGGCCATGGTGCTGTAGGGGTGCCTGGCCCTCACACCCCGGGTAATGTCACTGAAAGGGTGCCCGGCCCTCACACCCCGGGCCATGGTGCTGGAGGGGTGCCCGGCCCTCACATACCGGGTCATGGAGATGAAGGGGTGCCCGGACATCACACCCCGATTCATGGCACTGAACGGGTGCCCGGTCCTCACATCTTTGGTCATGTCACTGAAGGGGTGCCCAGGTCTTACACACCGGGTCATGGCACTGAAGGGGAGCCCGGCCCTCACACCCCGGGTCATGGTGCTGAAGGGGTGCCCGGCCCTCACACCCCAGGTCATGGCACTGAAGGTTTGCCCGGCCCTCACACCCCTGGTCATGTACCTAAAGTGGTGCCCGGCCCTCACACCCCGGGTCATAGCACTAAAGGGGTGCCCGGCCCTCACACCCCAAGTCATGGTGCTGGAGGGGTGCCCAGCTCTCACACTCCGGGTCCTGGCACTGCAGGGGTGCCTGGCCCTCACACCCCGGGTCATGGTGCTGGAGGGGTGTCCGGCCCTCACACCCCGGGTCATGTCACTGAAAGGGTGCTCCGGCCCTCACACCCCGGATCATGTCACTGATGGGTGCCCATGCCTCACACCCCGGTCATGGCACTGAAGGTGCCTGGCCCATACACCCCTGGGTCATGTCACTGAATGGGTGCCCGCCGCCACCCAGGTCATGTCACTGGAAAGGGTGTGTCTGGCCCTCACATCTTCCGGGGGCTATGGTGCTCTCATTGGTGCCCGCACTACACCACGTGGTCAGGAAGGAAGGGGTGCCCGGCCTCACACCCCGATCTGCAGGCATTGAAAGGCAGTCGCCTCACACCCCTGCCTGCAGCACTGTAGGGTGCCCGGCCCTCACACCCCATTTCATGGCACTCGGCCTCACACCCCTGATTCAGACACTGAAGGAGTGCCCGGCCCTCACACCCCGGGTCATAGTACTGAAGGGGTGCCCGGCCCTCACACCCCGGGTCATGGTGCTGGAGGGGTGCCCGGCCCTCACACCCCGGGTCATGTCACTGAAAGGGTGCCCGGCCCGCACACCCCGGGTCATGTCACTGAAGGGGTGGCCAGCTCTCACACTCCGGGTCATGGCACTCGAGGGGTGCCCGGCCCTCACATCCCGGGTCATGTCACTGAAGGGGTGTCCAGCCCTCACACCCCGGGTCATGGCACTAAAGGGGTGCCCGGCACTCACACCCCAAGTCATGGTGCTGGAGGGGTACCCAGCTCTCAGACTCTGGGTCATGGCACTGAAGGGGTTCCTGGCCCTCACACCCCGGGTCATGGTGCTGAAGGGGTGTCCGGCCCTCACACCCCGGGCCATGGTGTTGGATTGGTGCCCAGCCATCACACCCCATTTCATGGCACTGAAATAGTGCCCGGCACTCACACCCCGGGTCATGTCACTGAAGGGGTGCACGGCGCTCACACCCTGGGTCATGGCCCTAAAGGGGTGCCCGGCCCTCACTACCCGGGTCATGGGGTTGAAGCGGTTCCCGGTCCTCACACCACGGGTCATGGAGCTGAAGGGAAGCCCGGCCATCACACCCTGATTCATGGCACTGAAAGGGTGCCCGTCCCTCACACCCGTGTCATGTGAAGGGGTGCGCGGCCCTCACACCCCGGTTCATAGCTCTGTAGGGGTGCCCGGCCCTCACACCCCGTTTCATGGCACTAGAGGGCTGCCCGGCCCTCACACCCCGGCTCATGGCACTGAAGGGGCGCCCTGCCCTGACGCCTCGGGTCATGTCACTGAAGGGTTGCCCGGCCCTCACACCCCGGGTCATGGCACTGATGCGGTGCCCGGCCGTCCCACCCCTGGCCATGGCACTGAAGGTATGCACGGCCCACACACCACGGGTCATGGAGCTGAAGGGGTTCCCTGCCCTCACATCCCGGGTCATGGGGCTGAAGGGGTGCCCAGCCCTCACACCCCGGGTCATGGCACTGAAGGAGTGACCGACCCTCACCCACCGGGTCATGGCACTGAAAG
>NW_024756107.1:0-43872 GCF_018991925.1 Homarus americanus
GATCGAGTATAACAAAGCCCCTGATCAAGTATAACAAAGGCTCCAGATCGAGTATAACAAAGTCCCCTGGTCGAGTATAACAAAGTCCCCTTTACGATTATAACAAAGGCCCCTGATCGAGTATAACAAAGTTTCCTGATCGAGTATAACAAAGCCCCCTGATCGAGTATAACATAGTCCCCTAATCGAGTATAACAAAGTCCCCTGATCGAGTATAACAAAGGCCCCTGATCGATTTAACAAAGGCCCCTGATCGAGTATAACAAAGTCCCCTGGTCGAGTATAACAAACACGCCTGAACGAGTATAACAAAGTCCCCTTATCCAGTATAACAAAGTCCCCTCACCGAGTATAATAACGTTCCCTGATCGAGGATAACAAAGCCCCCTCATAGAGTATAACAAAGTCATCTGATCGATTATAACAAAGTCCCCTGATCGGGTATAACAAAGGCCCCTGATCGAGTATAACAAAGGCCCCTCATCGAAAATAACAAAGTCCCATGATCGAGTATAAAATAGTCCCAACATCGAATATAACAAAGTCCCCTGATCGAGTATAACAAATTCCCCTGATCGAGTAGAACAAAGTCCCCTCATCGATTATAACAAAGGCCCCTCATCGAGTATAACAAAGTCCCATGATCGAGAATAACAAAGTCCCTCATCGAATATAACAAAGTCCCCTGTTCGAGTATAACATAGTCCCCTGAACGATTATAACAAAGGCCCCTGATCGAGTATAACAAAGCCCCTTAATTGAGTATAACAAAGTCCCCCTTATCGAGAATAACAATGTCCCCTGATTGAGAATAACAAAGCCCCCTGATCAAGTATAACAAAGGCCCCTGATCGAGTATAACAAAGTTCCCTGTTCGAGTATAACAAAGTCCCCAAATCGAGTATAACAAAGTCCCCTGATCGAGTATAACAAAGTCCCCTGATCGAGTATAACAAAGTCACCTGATCGAGTATAACAAAGATCCCTGATCGAGTATAACAAAGCCCTGTGATCGAGTATAACAAAGTCTCCTGATCGAGTAGTATAACAAAGTCCCCTGATCGAGTATAACAAAGGCCCCTGATCGATTATAACAAAGTCCCCTGACCGAGTATAACAAAGTCCCCTGCTCGGTATAATAAAGTCCCCTGATCGAGTATAACAAAGGCCCCTGATCGAGTATAACAAAAGTTCCCCTAATCGAGTTTAACAAAGCCCCTGATCAAGTATAACAAAGGGCCCTTCGTTTAACAAAGGCCCTGATCGAGTATCAAAGTCCCCTGATCAAAAGTCCCCTGGTCGAGTATAACAAAGTTCCCTGATCGAGTATAACAAAGTCCCTTGGTCGAGTATAAGAAAGCCCGCTCATCGAGTATAACAAAGGCCCCTAATCGAGTAAAACAAAGTCCCCTGATTGAGTATAACAAAGTCCCCTGATCAAGTATAACAAAGTTTTCTGGTTGAGTATAACAAAGTCCCCTGATCGAGTATAACATATCCCCTGATCGAGTATAACAAAGTACTCTGGTCGAGTATAAAAAAGTCCCCTGATCGAGTATAACAAAGGCCCCTCATCGAGTACAACAAAGTCCATTGATCAAGTATAAAATAGTCCCATGGTCGAGTATAACAAAGTCCTCTGTTCGAGTATAACAAAATCTCCTGGTCGAGAATCGCAAAGTGCCCTGATCGAGAATAACAAAGCCTCCTGATCGAGTATAACAAATTCCCCTTATCGAGTATAACAAAGTCCCCTTATCGAGTATAACAAAGTCCGGTGACCGAGTATAACAAAGTGTCCTGTCCCAGTATAACAAAGTCCCAAGATCGAGCATAACAAAGTCCCCTGATCGAGTATGACAAAGTCCCCTCCCCTGATGATTGAGTATAACAAAGTTCCCCTCATCGAGTATAACAAAGTCCCCTGGAGTATAACAAAGTCCCCTGAGTATAAAAACCCCTGATCGAGTATAACAATGCCCCTATCGAGTATAACAAAGTCCCCTGATTGAGTATAATCCCCTGATCGAGTATATCAAAATTCCCCAGATCGAGTATGACAAAGTCCCCTGATTAATTTAAAAAAAGTCCCCTGGTTAAGTATAACAAAGTTCCCTTATCGAGTATAACAAAGTCCCCTGGTCGAGTATAACAAAGCCCCCTCATCGAGTATAACAAAGGCCCCCAATCGAGTATAACAAAGTCCCCTCATTGAGTATAACAAAGTCCCCTGATCGAGTATAACAAAGTCCTCTGGTTGAGTATAACAAAGTCCCCTGATCGAGTATAACATATCCCCTGATCGAGTATAACAAAATTCCCCTGATCGAGTAAGACAAAGTCCCCTGATTAATTTTTGAAAAGTCCCCTGGTTGAGTATAACAAAGTTCCTTGATCGAGTATAACAAAGTCCCCTGGTCGAGTATAACAAAGCCCCCTCATCGAGTATAACAAAGGCCCCTAATCGAGTATAACGAAGTCGACTGATCGAGTATAACATATAACCTGATAGAGTATAAGAAAGTCTTCTGGTCGAGTATAAAAAAGTCCCCTTATCGCGTATAACAAAGTCCCCTGATCGAGTATACCAAAGGCCCCTTATTGAGTATAAATAGGCCATTGATCAAGTATAAAAAAGTCTCCTG
This sequence comes from Homarus americanus, assembly GCF_018991925.1. NCBI lineage: Eukaryota > Metazoa > Arthropoda > Malacostraca > Decapoda > Nephropidae > Homarus > Homarus americanus. Next base: position 2,646 of record NW_024756107.1, read on the forward strand.
GTCGAGTATAACAAAGTCCTCTGATCGGGTGTAAGAAAGTCCTCTGGTCGTGTATAAAAATGTCCCCTGATCGAGTATAACAAAGTCCCCTTCTCGAGTATAACAAAGTCCCCAGATCGAGTATAACAAAGGCCTCTCATCTTGTATAACAAAGTCCATGGGTCAAGTATAAAAAAGTCCCCTGGTCGAGTATAAAGTCATATATTCCCCTGATCGATATATCAAAGTCCCCTGGTCGAGTATAGCAAAGTCCCCTGAGTATAACCCTCCTCATCGAGTATAACAAAGTCCCCTGATATAACAAAGTCCCTGACGAGTATACCAAAGTCCCCTGAATAAAAAAGTCCCCTGGCCCAGTATAACAAAGTCCCCATATCGAGCATAACAAAGTCCCATGATCGATTATATCAAAGTCCCCTGGTCGAGTATAGCAAAGGGCCCTGATCGAGTAAGACAAAGTCCCCTGATCGAGTATAACAAATTCCTCTTATCGAGTATAACAAAGTCCCCTTATCGAGTATAACAAAGTCCCCTGATCGAGTATAACAAAGCCCCTGGTCGAGTATAACAAAGTCCCCTGATCGAGTATAACAAAAGTCCCTTGATCGAGTATAATAAAGTCCCCTGGTCGAGTATAACAAAGTTTTCTTATCGAGTATAACAAAGGCCCCTGGACGAGTATAACAAAGTCCTCTGATCGAGTATAACAAAATTCCCCTGATCGAGTATAACAAAGTCCCCTAATCAAGTATAGCAAAATCCCCTCCGCGAGTATAACAAAGTCCCATGATTGAGTATAACAAAGTCCCCTGATCGAGTATAACAAAGTCCTCTGGTTGAGTATAACAAAGTGATCGAGTATAACATATCCCCTGATCGAGTATAACAAAATTCCCCTGATCGAGTATGACAAAGTCCCCTGATTAATTTTAAAAAAGTCCCCTGGTTGAGTATAACAAAGTTCCCTCATCGAGTATAACAAAGTCCCCTGGTCGAGTATAACAAACCCCCTCATCGAGGATAACCAAAGCCCCTCATCGAGTATAACAAAGTCCCATGATTGAGTATAACAAAGTCCCCTCATCGAGTATAACAAAGTCCTCTGGTTGAGTATAACAAAGTCCCCTGATCGAGTATAACATATCCCCTGATCGAGTATAACAAAATTCCCCTGATTGAGTATGACAAAGTCCCCTGATTAATTTTAAAAAAGTTCCCTGGTTGAGTATAACAAAGTTCCCTGATCGAGTATAACAAAGTCCCCTGGTCGAGTATAACAAACCCCCTCATCGAGTATAACAAAGGCCCCGAATCGAGTATAACAAAGTCCCCTGATTGAGTATAACAAAGTCCCCTGATCGAGTATAACAAAGGCCCCTAATCGAGTATAACAAAGTCCACTGATCGAATATAACATATCCCCTGATCGAGTATAACAAAGTCCTCTGGTGAGTATAAAAAAGTCCCTGATCGCGTATAACAAAGTCCCCTGGTCGAGTATAACAAAGTCCCCTGATCGAGTATAACAAAGGCCCCTGAGTCGATCAAGTATAAAAAAGTCCCCTGGTCGAGTATAACAAAGTCCTCTGATAACAAAGTCCCCTCATCGAGTATAACAAAGTCCCCTTCTCGAGTATAACAAAGTCCCCAGATCTAGTATAACAAAGGCCCCTCATCGAGTATAAGAAAGGCCCCTCGAGTATAACAAAGTCATCGAGTATAACGGCCCCTAATCGAGTATAACAAAGTCCCCTGGTCGAGTATAACAAAGTCCCCTGTTCGAGTCTAACAAAGTCCCCTTATCGAGTATAACACCCCTTAACGAGTACAAAGTCCCTGATCGAGTATAACAAAGTCCCCTGATCGAGTATAACAATCGAGTATAACAAAGTCCCTTATCGAGTATAACAAAGTCCCCTGGTCCCAAAGTCCCCTGATCGAGTATAACATATCCCCTGATCGAGTATAACAAAGTCTCGTGGCCCAGTATAACAAAGTCCCCAGATCGAGCATAACAAAGTCCCCTGATCGATTATAACAAAGTCCCTGACCGAGTATAACAAAGTCCCCTGGTCGAGAATAACAAAGTCCCGTGATACTAGTATAACAAAGTCCCCTGATCGAGTATAAAAAAGTCCCCTGGCCCAGTATAACAAAGTCCCCATATCGAGCATAACAAAGTCCCATGATCGATTATATCAAAGTCCCCTGGTCGAGTATAGCAAAGGGCCCTGATCGAGTAAGACAAAGTCCCCTGATCGAGTATAACAAATTCCTCTTATCGAGTATAACAATGTCCCCTTATCGAGTATAACAAAGTCCCCTCATCGTGTATAACAAAGCCCCCTGCTCGAGTATAAGAAAGTCCCCTGATCGGGTATAACAAATTCCCCTGATCTAGTATAACAAAGGCCCCTGGTCGAGTATAACAAAGGCCCCTCATCGAGTATAACAAAGTCACCTGATCGAGTATAACGAAGCCGCCTAATCGAGTATAACAAAGTCCCCTGGTCGAGTATAACAAAGTCCCCTGTTCGAGTCGAACAAAGTCCCCTTATCGAGTATAACAATTCCCCTTATCGAGTATTACAAAGTCCCGTGATCGAGTATAACAAAGTCTTCTGATCGAGTATAACAAAGCTGCCTGATCAAGTATAACAAAGTCCCCTTATCGAGTATAACAAAGTCCCCTGGTCCAGTATAACAAAATCCCCAGATCGAGAATAACAAAGTCCCCTGATCGATTATAACAAAGTCCCTGACCGAGTATAACAAAGTCCCCTGGTAGAGAATAACAAAGTCCCATGATACTAGTATAAAAAAGTCCCCTGATTGAGTATAAAAAAGTCCCCTGGCCAAGTATAACAAAGTCCCCATATCGACCATAACAAAGTCCCATGATCGATTATATCAAAGTCCCCTGGTCGAGTATAGCAAAAGTCCCCTCATCGAGTATAACAAAGTCCCCTAATCGGGTATAAAAAAGTCCCCTGCCCCAGTATAACAAAGTCCCCATATCGAGCATAACAAAGTCCCATGATCGATTATATCAAAGTCCCCTGGTCGAGAATAGCAAAGGGCCCTGATCGAGTAAGACAAAGTCCCCTGATCGAGTATAACAAATTCCTCTTATCGAGTATAACAAAGTCCCCTTATCGAGTATAACAAAGTCCCCTGATCGAGTATAACAAAGGCCCCTGGTCGAGTATAACAAAGGCCCCTGGTCGAGTATAACAAAGTCCCCTGATCGAGTATAACAAAAGTCCCCTGATCGCGTATAACAAAAGTCCCTTGATCGAGTATAACAAGGTCCCCTGGTCGAGTATAACAAAGTTTTCTTATCGAGTATAACAAAGGCCCCTGGTCGAGTATAACAAACTCCTCTGATCGAGTATTACAAAATTTCCCTGGTCGAGCATAACAAAGTTTTCTTATCGAGAATAACAAAGGCCCCTGGTCGAGTATAACAAAGTCCCCTAATCAAGTATAGCAAAATCCCCTCATCCAGTATAACATATCCCCTGATCGAGTATAAAAAAGTCCTCGGGTCGAGTATAACAAAGTCCCCTGATTAATTTTAAAAAGTCCCCTGGTTGAGTATAGCAAAGTTCCTTGATCGAGTATAACAATGTCCCCTGGGCGAGTAAAAAAAGCCCCCTCATCGAGTATAACAAAGTCCACTGATCAAGTATAACATATCCCCTGATAGAGTATAACAAAGTCCTCTGGTCGAGTATAACAAAGTCCCCTTCTCGAATATAACAAAGTCCCCAGATCGAGTATAACAAAGGCCTCTCATCTAGTATAACAAAGTCCATTGGTCAAGTATAAAAAGTCCCTTGGTCGAGTATAACAAAGTCCCCTGATCGAGTATAACAAAGTCCCCTGGTCGAGTATAGCAAAGGCCCCTGATCGAGTATAACAAAGCCTCCTCATCGAGTATAACAAAGTCCCCTCATCGAGTATAACAAAGCCCCCTGCTCGAGTATAAGAAAGTCCCCTCATCGGGTATAACAAAGTCCCCTGATCTAGTATAACAACAAAGGCCCCTCATCGAGTATAAGAAAGGCCCCTCAGAGTATAACAAAGTCACCTGATCGAGTATAAAAAGCCGCCTATAAGAAAGTCGATCGGGTATAACAAAGTCCCCTGATCGAGTATAACAAAGGCCCCTGATCGAGTCCAAAAAAGGCCCCTAATCGAATAACAAAGTCCCCTGCTCTAGTATAACAAAGGCCCCTCATCGAGTATAACAATGGCCCTTCATCGAGTATAACAAAGTCACCTGATCGAGTATAACTAAGCCGCCTTATCGCGTATAACAAAGTACCCTGGTCGAGTATAACAAAGTCCTCTGGTCGAGTATAAAAAAGTTCCCTAATCGCGTATAACAAAGTCCCCTGGACGAGTATAACAAAGTCCCCTGATCGAGTATACCAAAGGCCCCTTATTGAGTATAACAAAGTCCCCAGATCGGGTATAACAAAAGTCCCCTGATCGAGTATAACAAAGTCCCCTGATCGGGTATAAAAAAGTCCCCTGGCCCAGTATAACAAAGTCCGCATATCGAACATAACAAAGTCCGATGATCGATTATATCAAAGTCCCTTGGTCGAGTATACCAAAGGGCCCTGATCGAGTAAGACAAAGTCCCCTGATCGAGTATAACAAATTCCTCTTATCGAGTATAACAAAGTCCACTTATCGAGTATAACAAAGTCCCCTGATCGAGTATAACAAATTCCCCTAATCGAGTATAACAAAAGTCCCCTGGTCGAGTATAACAAAGTCCCCTGATCGAGTATAACAAAAGTCCCTTGATCGAGTATAACAAAGTCCCCTGGTCGAGTATAACAAAGTTTTCTTATCGAGTATAACAAAGGCCCCTGGACGAGTATAACAAAGTCCTCCGATCGAGTATAACAAAATTCCCCTGATCGAGTATAGCAAAGTCCCCTAATCAAGTATAGCAAAATCCCCTCCGCGAGTATAACAAAGGCCCATGATTGAGTATAACAAAGTCTCCTGATCGAGTATAAGAAAGTCCTAAAGTCCCCTGATCGAGTATAACATATCCCCTGATCGAGTATAACAAAATTCCCCTGATCGAGTATGACAAAGTCCCCTGATTAATTTTAAAAAAGTCCCCTGGTTGAGTATAACAAAGTTCCCTGATCGAGTATAACAAAGTCCCCTGGTCGAGTATAACAAACCGCCTCATCGAGGATAACCAAAGCCCCTCATCGAGTATAACAAAGTCTCATGATTGAGTATAACAAAGTCCCCTCATCGAGTATAACAAAGTCCTCTGGTTGAGTATAACAAAGTCCCCTGATCGAGTATAACATATCCCCTGATCGAGTATAACAAAATTCCCCTGATTGAGTATGACAAAGTCCCCTAATTAATTTAAAAAAAGTTCCCTGGTTGAGTATAACAAAGTTCCCTTGATCGAGTATAACAAAGGCCCCTAATCGAGAATAACAAAGTCCACTGATCGAATATAACATATCCCCTGATCGAGTATAACAAAGTCCTCTGGTGTAGTATAAAAAAGTCCCCTGATCGCGTATAACAAAGTCCCCTGGTCGAGTATAACAAAGTCCCCTGATCGAGTATAACAATTCCCCTTAACGAGTATTACAAAGTCCCCTGATCGAGTATAACAAAGTCCCCTGATCGAGTATAACAAAGCCCCCTGATCGAGTATATCAAAGGCCCCTCATTGAGTATAAGAAAGTCCATTGATCAAGTATAAAAAAGTCCCCTGGTCGAGTATAACAAAGTCCTCTGATCGGGTATAACAAAGTCCTCTGGTCGGATATATAACAAAGTCCCCTCATCGAGTATAACAAAGTCCCCTTCTCGAATATAACAATGTCCCCAGATCTAGTATAACAAAGGCCCCTCATCGAGTATAAGAAAGGCCCCTCATCGAGTATAACAAAGTGATCTGATAGAGTATAACGAAGCCGCCTAATCGAGTATAACAAAGTCCCCTGGTCGAGTATAACAAAGTCCCCTGTTCGAGTCTAACAAAGTCCCCTTATCGAGTATAACAATTCCCCTTAACGAGTAATACAAAGTCCCCTGATCGAGTATAACAAAGTCCCCCGATCGAGTATAACAAAGCCCCCTGATCGAGTATAACAAAGTCCCCTTATCGAGTATAACAAAGTCCCCTGGTCCAGTATAACAAAGTCCCCTGAACGAGTATAACATATCCCCTGATCGAGTATAACAAAGTCTCCTGGCCCAGTATAACAAAGTCCCCAGATCGAGCATAACAAAGTCCCCTGATCGATTATAACAAAGTCCCTGACCGAGTATAACAAAGTCCCCTGGTCGAGAATAACAAAGTCCCGTGATACTAGTATAACAAAGTCCCCTGATCGAGTATAAAAAAGTCCCCTGGCCCAGTATAACAAAGTCCCCATATCGAGCATAACAAAGTCCCATGATCGATTATATCAAAGTCCCCTGGTCGAGTATAGCAAAGGTCCCTGATCGAGTAAGACAAAGTCCCCTGATCGAGTATAACAAATTCCTCTTATCGAGTATAACAAAGTCCCCTTATCGAGTATAACAAAGTCCCCTCATCGAGTATAACAAAGCCCCCTGCTCGAGTATAAGAAAGTCCCCTGATCGGGTATAACAAAGTCCCCTGATCTAGTATAAGAAAGGCCCCTCATCGAGTATAAGAAAGGCCCCTCATCGAGTATAACAAAGTCACCTGATCGAGTATAACGAAGCCGCCTAATCGAGTATAACAAAGTCCCCTGGTCGATTATAACAAAGTCCCCTGTTCGAGTCTAACAAAGTCCCCTTATCGAGTATAACAATTCCCCTTATCGAGTATTACAAAGTCCCCTGATCGAGTATAACAAAGTCCCCTGATCGAGTATAACAAAGCCCCCTGATCGAGTATAACAAAGTCCCCTTATCGAGTATAACAAAGTCCCTGGTCCAGTATAACAAAGTCCCCAGATCGAGAATAACAAAGTCCCCTGATCGATTATAACAAAGTCCCTGACCGAGTATAACAAAGTCCCCTGGTAGAGAATAACAAAGTCCCATGATACTAGTATAACAAAGTCCCCTGATCGAGTATAAAAAAGTCCCCTGGCCCAGTATAACAAAGTCCCCATATCGAGCATAACAAAGTCCCATGATCGATTATATCAAAGTCCCCTGGTCGAGTATAGCAAAAGTCCCCTCATCGAGTATAACAAAGTCCCCTGATCGGGTATAAAAAAGTCCCCTGGCCCAGTATAACAAAGTCCCCATATCGAGCATAACAAAGTCCCATGATCGATTATATCAAAGTCCCCTGGTCGAGTATAGCAAAGGGCCCTGATCGAGTAAGACAAAGTCCCCTGATCGAGTATAACAAATTCCTCTTATTGAGTATAACAAAGTCCCCTTATCGAGTATAACAAAGTCCCCTGATCGAGTATAACAAAGGCCCCTGGTCGAGTATAACAAAGTCCCCTGATCGAGTATAACAAAAGTCCGCTGGTCGAGTATAACAAAGTCCACTGATCGAGTATAACAAAAGTCCCTTGATCGAGTATAACAAAATTTCCCTGGTCGAGTATAACAAAGTTTTCTTATCGAGTATAACAAAGGCCCCTGGTCGAGTATAACAAAGTCCCCTAATCAAGTATAGCAAAATCCCCTCATCCAGTATAACATATCCCCTTGATCGAGTATAAAAAAGTCCTCGCGTCGAGTATAACAAAGTCCCCTGATCGAGTATAAAAAAGTCCCCTAGTCGAGTATAACAAAGTCCCCTGATCGAGGATAACCAAAGCCTTTCATCGAGTTTAACAAAGTACCATGATTGAGTATAACAAAGTCCCCTGATCGAGTATAACAAATTCCTCTGGTTGAGTATAACAAAGTCCCCTGATCGAGTATAACATATCCCCTGATCGAGTATAACAAAATTCCCCTGATCGAGTATGACAAAGTCCCCTGATTAATTTTACAAAAGTCCCCTGGTTGAGTACAGCAAAGTTTCTTGATCGAGTATAACAAAGTCCCCTGGTCGAGTATAACAAAGCCCCCTCATCGAGTATAACAAAGGCCCCTAATCGAGTATAACAAAGTCCACTGATCAAGTATAACATATCCCCTGATAGAGTATAACAAAGTCCTCTGGTCGAGTATAACAAAGTCCCCTTCTCGTATATAACAAAGTCCCCAGATCGAGTATAACAAAGGCCTCTCATCTAGTATAACAAAGTCCATTGGTCAAATATAAAAAAGTCCCTTGGTCGAGTATAACAAAGTCCCCTGATCGAGTATAACAAAGTCCCCTGATCGAGTATAACAAAGCCTCCTCATCGAGTATAACAAAGTCCCCTCATCGAGTATAACAAAGCCCCCTGCTCGAGTTTAAGAAAGTCCCCTCATCGGGTATAACAAAGTCCCCTGATCTAGTATAACAAAGGCCCCTCATCGAGTATAAGAAAGGCCCCTCATAGAGTATAACAAATTCACCTGATCGAGTATAACTAAGCCGCCTAATCGAGTATAACAAAGTCCCCTGGTCGAGAATAACAAAGTCCCTGATACTAGTATCACAAAGTCCCCTGATCGAGAAAAAAAAGTCCCCTGGCCCAGTATAACAAAGTCCCCATATGCAGCATAACAAAGTCCCATGATCGATTATATCAAAGTCCCCTGATCGAGTATAACAAATTCCTCATATCGAGTATAACAAAGTCCCCTTATCGAGTATAACAAAGTCCCCTGATCGAGTATAACAAAGGCCCTAGGTCGAGTATAGCAAAATCCTCTGATCGAGTATAACACATCCACTGATCGAGTATAACAAAGTCCCGTGATCGAGTATAAAACAAGTCCCCTGATCGAGTATAACAAAGTCCCCTGATCCTAGTATAACAAAGCCCACTGGACGAGTATAACAAAGACCCCTGAAACGAGTATAACAAAGTCCCCTGATCTAGTATAACAAAGGCCCCTCATCGAGTATAACAAAGGCCCCTCATCGAGTATAACAAAGTCACCTGATCGAGTATAACTAAGCCGCCTAATCGAGTATAACAAAGTCCCTTGGTCGAGTATAACAAAGTCCCCTGTACGAGTCTAACAAAGTCCCCTTTTCGAGCATAACAAATTCCCCTTATCGAGTATTAAAAACACCCCATATCGAGTATAACAAAGTCCGGCGACCGAGTATAACAAAGGCCCCTGGTCGAGTATAACAAAGTCCCCTGCTCGAGTATAACAAAAGTCCCCTGATCGAGTATAACAAAGTCCCCTGATCGAGTATAAAAAAGTCCCCTGGCCCAGTATAACAAAGTCCCCATATCGAGTATAACAAAGTCCCCTGATCAATCATAACAAAGTCCCCTGGTCGAGTATAGCAAAGGGCCCTGATCGAGTAAGACAAAGTCCCCTGATCGAGTATAACAAAGTCCCCTGATCGAGTATAACAAAGCCCCCTGGACGAGTATAACAAAGTCCCCTGGTCCAGTATAACAAAGTCCCCTGATCGAGTATAACATATCCCCTGATCGAGTATAACAAAGTCTCCTGGCCCAGTATAACAAAGTCCCCAGATCGAGCATAACAAAGTCCCTGATCGATTATAACAAAGTTCCTGACCGAGTATAACAAAGTCCCCTGGTCGAGAATAACAAAGTCCCCTGATACTAGTATAACAAGGTCCCCTGATCGAGTATAAAAAAGTCCCCTGGCCCAGTATAATAAAGTCCACATATCGAGCATAACAAAGTCCCATGATCGATGATCGATCGAGTATATCGAGTATAACAAATTCCTCTTATCTAGTATAACAAAGTCCCCTTATCGAGTATAACAAAGTCCCCTGATCGAGTATAACAAATGCCCCTGGTCGAGTACAGCAAAGTCCCCTGATCGAGTATAACAAAAGTCCCCTGATCGAGAATAACAAAGTCCCCTGATCGGGCATAAGATAGTCCCCTGGCCCAGTATAACAAAGTCCCCATATCGAGCATAACAAAGTCTCATGATCGATTATATCAAAGTCCCCTGGTGGAGTATAGCAAAGTGCCCTGATCGAGTAAGACAAAGTCCCCTGATCGAGTATAACAAATTCCTCTTATCGAGTATAACAAAGTCCCCTTATCGAGTATAACAAAGTCCCCTGATCGAGTATAAAAAAGTCCTCTGATCGAGTATAACAAAATTCCCCTGATCGAGTAAAACAAAGTCCCCTAATCAAGTATAGCAAAATCCCCTCATCGAGTATAACATATCCCCTGATCGAGTATAAAAAAGTCCTCTGGTCGAGTATAACAAAGTCCTCTGATCGAGTATAAGAAAGTCCCCTGGTCGAGTATAACAAAGTCCCCTGATCGAGTATAACAAAGTCCTCTGGTTGAGTATAACAAAGTCCCCTGATCAAGTATAACATATCCCCTGATCGAGTATAACAAAATTCCCCAGATCGAGTATGACAAAGTCCCCTGATTAATTTTAAAAAAGTCCCCTGGTTGAGTATAACAAAGTTCCCTTATCGAGTATAACAAAGTCCCCTGGTCGAGTATAACAAAGCCCCCTCATCGAGTATAACAAAGGCCCCCAATCGAGTATAACAAAGTCCCCTGATTGAGTATAACAAAGTCCCCTGATCGAGTATAACAAAGTCCTCTGGTTGAGTATAACAAAGTCCCCTGATCGAGTATAACATATCCCCTGATCGAGTATAACAAAATTCCCCTGATCGAGTATGACAAAGTCCCCTGATTAATTTTTAAAAAGTCCCCTGGTTGAGTATAACAAAGTTCCTTGATCGAGTATAACAAGGTCCCCTGGTCGAGTATAACAAAGCCCCCTCATCGAGTATAACAAAGGCCCCTAATCGAGTTTAACGAAGTCCACTGATCGAGTATAACATATAACCTGATAGAGTATAACAAAGTCTTCTGGTCGAGTATAAAAAAGTCCCCTTATCGCGTATAACAAAGTCCCCTGATCGAGTATACCAAAAGCCCCTTATTGAGTATAAATAGGCCATTGATCAGGTATAAAAAAGTCCCCTGGTCGAGTATAACAAAGTCCTCTGATCGGGTGTAACAAAGTCCTCTGGTCGGGTATAAAAATGTCCCCTGATCGAGTATAACAAAGTCCCCTTCTCGAGTATAACAAAGTCCCCAGATCGAGTATAACAAAGGCCTCTCATCTTGTTTAACAAAGTCCATTGGTCAAGTATAAAAAAGTCCCCTGGTCGAGTATAACAAAGTCCCCTGATCGAGTATAACAAAGTCCCCTGGTCGAGTATAGCAAAGTCCCCTGATCGAGTATAACAAAGCCTCCTCATCGAGTATAACAAAGTCCCTTCATCGAGTATAACAAAGCCCCCTGCTCGAGTATAAGAAAGTCCACTGATCGTGTATAACAAAGTCCCCTGATCGAGTATAACAAAAGCCCCTGATCGAGTCCAAAAAAGGCCCCTAATCGAGTATAACAAAGTCCCCTGCTCTAGTATAACAGAGGCCCCTCATCGAGTATAACAAAGGCCCCTCATCGAGTATAACAAAGTCACCTGATCGAGTATAACTAAGCCGCCTTATCGCGTATAACAAAGTACCCTGGTCGAGTATAACAAAGTCCTCTGGTCGAGTATAAAAAAATCCCCAAATCGTGTATAACAAAGTCCCCTGGACGAGTATAACAAAGTCCCCTGATCGAGTATACCAAAGGCCCCTTATTGAGTATAACAAAGTCCCCTGGCCCAGTATAACAAAGTCCGCATATCGAACATAACAAAGTCCGATGATCGATTATATCAAAGTCCCCTGGTCGAGTATAGCAAAGGGCCCTGATCGAGTAAGACAAAGTCCCCTGATCGAGTATAACAAATTCCTCTTATTGAGTATAACAAAGTCTACTTATCGAGTATAACAAATTCCTCTTATCGAGTATAACAAAGTCCACTTATCGAGTATAACAAATTCCTCTTATCGAGTATAACAAAGTCCACTTATCGAGTATAACAAAGTCCCCTGATCGAGTATAACAAAGTCCCCTGATCGAGTATAACAAAAGTCCCCTGGTATAACAAAAGTCCCTTGATCGAGTATAACAAAGTCCCCTGGTCGAGTATAACAAAATCTATAACAAAAGGTCGAGTATAACAAAGTCCTCTGTCCTCTGATCGAGTATAACAAAATTCCCCTGATCGAGTATAACAAAGTCCCCTAATCAAGTATAGCAAAATCCCCTCCGCGAGTATAACAAAGTCCCATGATTGAGTATAATAAAGTCCCCTGATCGAGTATAACATATCCCCTGATCGAGTATAACAAAATTCCGCTTATCGAGTATGACAAAGTCCCCTGATTAATTTTAAAAAAGTCCCCTGGTTGAGTATAACAAAGTTCCCTGATCGAGTATAACAAAGTCCCCTGGTCGAGTATAACAAACCCCCTCATCGAGTATAACAAAGGCCCCTAATTGAGTATAACAAAGTCCCCTGATTGAGTATAACAAAGTCCCCTGATCAAGTATAACAAAGGCCCCTAATCGAGTATAACAAAGTCCACTGATCGAATATAATATATCCCCTGATCGAGAATAGCAAAGTCCTCTGGTGTAGTATAAAAGAGTCCCCCGATCGCGTATAACAAAGCCTCCTAATCGAGTATAACAAAGTCCCCTCATCGAGTATAACAAAGCCCCCTGCTCGAGTATAAGAAAGTCCCCTGATCGGGTATAACAAAGTCCCCTGATCGAGTATAACAAAGGCCCCTGATCGAGTCTAAAAAAGGCCCCTAATCGAGTATAACAAAGTCCTCTGATCTAGTATAACAAAGGCCCCTCATCGAGTATAACAAAGGCCCCTCATCAAGTATAACAAAGTCACCTAATCGAGTATAACTAAGCCGCCTTATCGCGTATAACAAAGTCCCCTGGTCGAGTATAACAAAGTCCTCTGGTCGAGTATAAAAAAGTCCCCTAATCGAGTATAACAAAGTCCCCTGGTCGAGTATAACAAAGTCCCCTGATCGAGTATACCAAGGGCCCCTTATTGAGTATAACAAAGTCCCCAGATCGAGTATAACAAAAGTCCCCTGATCGAGGATAACAAAGTCCCATGATTGAGTATAACAAAGTCCCCTGATCAAGTATAACAAAGTCCTCTGGTTGAGTATAACAAAGTCCCCTGATCGAGTATAACATATCCCCTGATCGAGTATAACAAATTCCTCTTATTGAGTATAACAAAGTCTACTTATCGAGTATAACAAAGACCCCTGATCGAGTATAACAAAGGCCCCTGGTCGAGTATAACAAAGTCCCCTGATCGAGTATAACAAAAGTCCCCTGGTCGAGTATAACAAAGTCCCCTGATCGAGTATAACAAAAGTCCCTTGATCGAGTATAACAAAGTCCCCTAGTCGAGTATAACAAAGTTTTCTTATCGAGTATAACAAAGGCCCCTGGTCGAGTATAACAAAGTCCTCTAATCGAGTATAACAAAATTCCCCTGATCAAGTATAACAAAGTCCCCTAATCAAGTATAGCAAAATCCCCTCAGCGAGTATAACAAAGTCCCATGATTGAGTATAACAAAGTCCCCTGATCGAGTATAACAAAGTCCTCTGGTTGAGTATAACAAAGTCCCCTGATCGAGTATAACATATCCCCTGATCGAGTATAACAAAATTCCCTTGGTCGAGTATGACAAAGTCCCCTGATTAATTTTAAAAATGTTCCCTGGTTAAGTATAACAAAGTCCCCTTCTCGAATATAACAAAGTCCCCAGATCGAGTAAAACAAAGTCCCCTTGTCGAGTATAGCAAAGTCCCCTTATCGTGTATAACAAAGCCTCCTCATCGAGTATAACAAAGTCCCCTCATCGAGTATAACAAAGCCCCCTCCTTGAGTATAAGAAAGTCCCCTGATCGGGTATAACAAAGTCCCCTGATCTAGTATAACAAAGACCCCTTATCGAGTATAAGAAAGGCCCCTTATCGAGTATAACAAAGTCACCTGATCGAGTATAACGAAGCCGCCTAATCGAGTATAACAAAGTCCCCTGGTCGAGTATAACAAAGTCCCCTGTTCGAATCTAACAAAGTCCCCTTATCGAGTATAACAATTCCCCTTATCGAGTATTACAAAGTCCCCTGATCGAGTATAACATATCCCCTGATCGAGTATAACAAAGTCTCCTGGCCCAGTATAACAAAGTCCCCAGATCGAGAATAACGAAGTCCCCTGATCGATTAAAACAAAGTCCCTAACCGAGAATAACAAAGTCCCCTGGTAGAGAATAACAAAGTCCCGTGATACTAGTATAACAAAGTCCCCTGATCGAGTATAAAAAAGTCCCCTGGCCCAGTTAACAAAGTCCCCATATCGAGCATAACAAAGTCCCATGATCGATTATATCAAAGTCCCCTGGTCGAGTATAACAAAAGTCCCCTCATCGAGTATTACAAAGTCCCCTGATCGAGTATAAAAAAGTCCCCTGGCCCAGTTAACAAAGTCCCCATATCGAGCATAACAAAGTCCCAGGATCGATTATATCAAAGTCCCCTGGTCGAGTATAACAAAAGTCCCCTCATCGAGTATTACAAAGTCCCCTGATCGGGTATAAAAAAGTCCCCTGGCCCAGTATAACAAAGTCCCCATATCGCGCATAACAAAGTCCCATGATCGATTATATCAAAGTCCCCTGGTCGAGTATAGCAAAGGGCCCTGATCGAGTAAGACAAAGTCCCCTGATCGAGTATAACAAATTCCTCTTATCGAGTATAACAAAGTCCCCTTATCGAGTATAACAAAGTCCCCTGATCGAGTATAACAAAAGTCCCCTGGTCGAGTATAACAAAGTCCCTTGATCGAGTATAACAAAAGTCCCTTGATCGAGTATAACAAAGTCCCATGGTCGAGTATAACAAAGTTTTCTTATCGAGTATAACAGAGGCCCCTGGTCGAGTATAACAAAGTCCTCTGATCGAGTATAACAAAATTCCCCTGATCGAGTATAACAAAGTCCCCTAAACAAGTATAGCAAAATCCCCTCATCCAGTATAACATATACCCTGATCGAGTACAAAAAAGTCCTCTGGTCGAGTATAACAAAGTCCCCTGATCGAGTATAAAAAAGTCCCCTGGTCGAGTATAACAAAGTCCCCTGATCGAGGATAACCAAAGCCCCTCATCGAGTATAACAAAGTACCATGATTGAGAATAACAAAGTCCCCTGATCGAGTATAACAAAGTCCTCTGGTTGAGTATAACAAAGTCAACTGATCGAGTATAACATATCCCCTGATCGAGTATAACAAAATTCCCCTGATCGAGTACGACAAAGTCCCCTGATTAATTAAAAAAAAATCCCCTGGTTGAGTATAGCAAAGTTCCCTGATCGAGTATAACAAAGTCCCCTGGTCGAGTATAACAAAGCCCCCTCATCGAGTATAACAAAGGCCCCTAATCGAGTATAACAAAGTCCACTGATCGAGAATAACATATCCCCTGATAGAGTATAACAAAGTCCTCTGGTCGGGTATAAAAATGTCCCCTGATCGAGTATCACAAAGTCCCCTTCTCGAGTGTAACAAAGTCCCCAGATCGAGTATAACAAATGCCTCTCATCTTGTATAACAAAGTACATTGGTCAAGTATATAAAAGTCCCCTGGTCGAGTATAACAAAGTCCCCTGATCGAGTATAACAAAGTCCCCTGGTCGAGTATAGCAAAGCCCCTTATCGAGTATAACAAAGCCTCCTCATCGAGTATAACAAAGTCCCCTCATCGAGTATAAGAAAGCCCCCTGCTCGAGTATAAGAAAGTCCCCTGATCGGGTATAACAATGTCCCCTGATCGAGTATAACAAAGGCCCCTAATCGAGTCTAAGAAAGGCCCCCTCATCGAGTATAACAAAGTCACCTGATCGAGTATAACTAAGCCGCCTTATCGCGTATAACAAAGTCCCCTGGTCGAGTATAACAAAGTCCTGTAGTCGAGTATAAAAAAGTCCCCTAATAGCGTATAACAAAGTCCCCTGGTCGAGTATAACAAAGTCCCCTAATCGAATATACCAAAGGCCCCTAATTGAGTATAATAAAGTCCCCTAATCGAGTATAACAAAAGTCCCCTGATCGAGTATAACAAAGTACCCTGATCGGGTATAAAAAAGTCCCCTGACCCAGTATAACAAAGTCCGCATATCGAGCATAACAAAGTCCTTTGATCGATTATATCAAAGTCCCCTGGTTCGAGTACAGCAAAGGGCCCTTATCGAGTAAGACAAAGTCCCCTGATCGAGTATAACAAATTCTTCTTATCGAGTATAACAAAGTCCACTTATCGAGTATAACAAAGTCCCCTGATCGAGTATAACAAAGGCCCCTGGTCGAGTATAACAAAGTCCCCTGATCGAGTATAACAAAGTCCCCTGGTCGAGTATAACAAAGTTTTCTTATCGAGTATAACAAAGGCCCCTGGTCGAGTATAACAAAGTCCTCTGCTCGAGTATAACAAAAGTCCCCTGGTCGAGTATAACAAAGCCCCCTCATCGAGTATAACAAAGGCCCCTAATCGAGTATAACAAAGTCCCCTGATTGAGTATAGCAAAATCCCCTCAGCGAGTATAACATATCCCCTGATCGAGTATAAAAAAGTTCTCTGGTCGAGTATAACAAAGTCCCCTGATCGAGTATAACAAAGTCCCCTGGTCGAGTATAACAAAGTCCCCTGATCGAGGATAACCAAAGCCCCTCATCGAGTATAACAAAGTCCCATGATTGAGTATAACAAAGTCCCCTGATCGAGTATAACAAAGTCCTCTGGTTGTGTGTAACAAAGTCCCCTGATCGAGTATAACATATCCCCTGATCGAGTATAACAAAATTCCCCTGACCGAGTATGACAAAGTCCCCTGATTATTTTTAAAAAAGTTCCCTGGTTGAGTATAACAAAGTTCCCTGATCGAGTATAACAAAGTCCCCTGGTCGAGTATAACATACCCCCTCATCGAGTATAACAAAGGCCCCTAATCGAGTATAACAAAGACCCCTGATTGAGTATAACAAAGTCCCCTGATCGAGTATAACAAAGGCCCCTAATCGAGTATAACAAAGTCCACTGATCGAGTATAACATAACCCCTGATCGAGTATAACAATGTCTGACGAGTATAAAAAAGTCCCCTCATCGCGTATAACAAAGTCCCCTGGTCGAGTATAACAAAGTCCCCTGATCGAGTATACCAAACGCCCCTCATTCAGTATAACAAAGTCCATTGATCAAGTATAAGAAAGTCCCCTTGTCGAGTATAACAAAGTCCTCTGATCGGGTATAACAAAGTCCTCTGGTCGGGTATAACAAAAGTCCCCTCATCGAGTATAACAAGGTCCCCACATCGAGTATAACAAAGGCCTCTCATCTAGTATAACAAAGTCCATTGGTCAAGTATAAACAAGTCCCCTGGTCGAGTATAACAAAGTCCACTGATCGAGTATAACTAAGTCCCCTGGTCGAGTATAGCAAAGTCCCCTTATCGAGTATAACAAAGCCTCCTCATCGAGTATAACAAAGTCCCCTCATCGAGTATAACAAAGCCCCCTGTTCGAGTATAAGAAAGTCCCCTAATCGGGTATAACAAAGTCCCCTGATCTAGTATAACAAAGGCCCCTCATCGAGTATAAGAAAGGCCCCTCATCGAGTATAAGAAAGGCCCCTCATCGAGTATAACAAAGTCACCTGATCGAGTATAACGAAGCCGCCTAATCGAGTATAACAAAGTCCCCTGGTCGAGTATAACAAAGTCCCCTGTTCGAGTCTAACAAAGTCCCCTTATCGAGTATAACAATTCCCCTTATCGAGTATTACAAAGACCCCTTATCGAGTATAACAAAGTCCGGTGATCGAGTATAACAAACGTCCCTGGTCGATTATAACAAAGTCCCCTGATCGAGTATAACAAAAGTCCCCTGATCGAGTATAACAAAGTCCCCTGATCGAGTATAAAAAAGTCCCATGCCCAGTATAACAAAGTCCCCATATCGAGCATAACAAAGTCCCCTGATCGATTATAACAAAGTCCCCTGGTCGAGTATAGCAAAGGGCCCTGATCGAGTAAGACAAAGTCCCCTGATCGAGTATAACAAAGTCCCCTGATCGAGTATAACAAAGCCCCTGGATGAGTATAACAAAGTCCCCTGATCGAGTATAACAAAGTCCCCTGGTCGAGTATAACAAAGTCTTCTGGTCCAGTAAAACAAAGTCCCTGATCGAGTATAACATATCCCCTGATCGAGTATAACAAAGTCTCCTGGCCCAGTATAACAAAGTCCCCAGATTGAGCATAACAAAGTCCCCTGATCGATTATAACAAAGTCCCTGACCGAGTATAACAAACTCCCCTGATCGGGTATAAAAAAGTCCCCTGGTCCAGTATAACAAATTCCCCTGATCGAGTACAAAAAAGTCCCCTGGCCCAGTATAAAAAGGTCCCCATATCGAGCATAACAAATTTCCCTGATCGAGTATAACAAAGTCCCCTGATCGAGTATAACAAAGCCCCCTGGATAAGTATAACAAAGTCCCCTGATCGAGTAGAACAAAGTCCCCTGGTCGAGTATAACAAAGTCTTCTGGTCCAGTATAACAAAGTCCCCTGATCGAGTATAACATATCCCCTGATCGAGTATAACAAAGTCTCCTGGCGCAGTATAACAAAGTCCCCAGATCGAGCATAACAAAGTCCCCTTATCGATTATAACAAAGTCCCCTGGTCGAGTATAACAAAGGGCCCTCATTAAGTAAGACAAAGTTCCTTGATTGAGTATAAAAAAGTCCCCTGATCCTAGTTTAACAAAGCCCAGTGGACGAGTATAACAAAGACCCATGAACCGAGTATAACAAAGTCCCCTGATCGAGTATAACATATCCCTTGATCGAGTATAACAAAGTCCCTGGTGGAGTATAACAAAGTCCCCTGGTCGAGTATAACAAAGTTTTCTAATCGAGTATAACAAAGGCCCCCTCATCGAGTATAACAAAGTCCCCTAATCAAGAATAACAAAGTTCCCTGATCGAATATAACATATCCCCTGATCGAATATACCAAAGTTCTCTGCTCGAGTATAACAAAGTCCCCTGGTCGAGTATAACAAAGCCCCCTCATCGAGTATAAAAAAGGCCCCTAATCGACTATAACAAAGTCCCCAGATTGAGTTTAACAAAGTCCCCTGATCGAGTATAACAAAGTCCTCTGGTTGAGTATAACAAAGTCCGTGATCGAGTATAAAAAAGTCCCCTGATCGCATATAACAAAGTCCCCTGGTCGAGTATAACAAAGTCCCTGATCGAGTATAACAAAGGCCCCTCATTGAGTATAACAAAGTCCATTGTTCAAGTATAAAAAAGTCCCCTGGTCGGGTATAACAAAGTCCCCTCATCGAGTATAACAAAGTCCTATGGTCGAGTATAAAAAAGTCCCCTGATGGAGTATAACAAAGTCCCCTGCTCGAGTATAACAAATTTCCCAGATCGAGTATAAAAAAGGCCCCTCGTCGAGTATAACAAAGTCCATTGGTCAAGTATAACAAAGTCCCCTGATCGAGTATAACAAAGTCCGGTGATCGAGCATAACAAAGGCCCCTGGTCGAGTATAACAAAGTCCCCTAATCGAGTATAACAAAAGTCCCTTGATCGAGTATAACAAAGTCCCATGGTCGAGTATAACAAAGTTTTCTAATCGAGTATAACAAAGGCCCCTGGTCGAGTATAACAAAGTCCCCTGATCGAGTAATAACAAAGCCCCCTCATCGAGTATAACAAAGGCCCCTCATCGAGTATAACAAAGTCCCCTGATTGAGTATAACAAAGTCCCCTGATCGAGTATAACAAAGTCCTCTGGTTGAGTATAAAGTCCCTGATCGAAAGTATAACAAAGTCCCCTGATCGTGTATAACAAAGTCCCCTGGTCGAGTATAAGAAAGTCCCCTGATCGAGTATACAAAAGCCCTCATTGAGTATAACAAAGTCCATTGGTCAATTGCAAAAAAGTCCCCTGGTCGAGTATAACAAAGTCCCCAAATCGAGTATAACAAAGGCCCCTCATCGAGTATAACAAAAGTCCCCTGGTCGAGTATAACAAAGTCCCCTGATCGAGTATAACAAAAGTCCCTTGATCGAATATAACAAAGTCCCCTGGTAGAGTATAACAAAGTTTTCTTCTCGAGTATAACAAAGGCCCCTGGTCGAGTATAACAAAGTCCTCTGCTCGAGTATAACAAAAGTCCCTGATCGAGTATAACAAAGACCCCTCATTGAGTTATAACAAAGTCCATTGGTCAAGTATAAAAAGTCCCCTGGTCGAGTATAACAAAGTCCCCTCATCGAGTATAACAAAGTCCTATGGTCGAGTATAAAAAAGTCCCCTGATGGAGTATAACAAAGTCCCCTGCTCGAGTATAACAAAGTCCCCAGATCGAGTATAAAAAAGGCCCCTCGTCGAGTATAACAAAGTCCATTGGTCAAGTATAACAAAGTCCCCTGATCGAGTATAACAAAGTCCGGTGATCGAGCATAACAAAGGCCCCTGGTCGAGTATAACAAAGTCCCCTAATCGAGTATAACAAAAGTCCCTTGATCGAGTATAACAAAGTCCCATGGTCGAGTATAACAAAGTTTTCTAATCGAGTATAACAAAGGCCCCTGGTCGAGTATAACAAAGTCCCCTGATCGAGTAATAACAAAAGCCTCATCGAGTATAACAGGCCCCTCATCGAGTATAACAACAAAGTCCCCTGATTGAGTATGTAACAAAGTCCCCCTGATCGAGTATAACAAAGTCCTGGTTGAGTATAACAAAGTCCCCTGATCGAGTATAACAAAGTCCCCTGATCGTGTATAACAAAGTCCCCTGGTCGAGTATAAGAAAGTCCTGATCGAAAGTATAACAAAAGGCCCCTCATTGAGTATAACAAAGTCCATTGGTCAATTATAAAAAGTCCCCTGGTCGAAGTATAACAAAAGTCCCCAAATCGAGTATAACAGCGCCTCATCGAGTATGTAACAAAAAGTCACCTGGTCCAGTAAAACAAAATCCCCAGATCGAGCACAACAATGTCCCCTGATCGATTATAACAAAGTCGCCTGGTCGAGTATAACAAAGTCCCCTGATCGAGTATAACAAAAGCCCCTAATCGAGTATAACAAAGTCCCCTGGTCGATAATAACAAAGGTCCCTGATCCAGTATAACATAGGTCCCTCATTGAGTTATGACAAAGTCCATTGGTCAAGCATAAAAAGTCCCCTGGTCGAGTATAACAAAGTCCCCTGATCGAGTATAACAATGTCCCCTGGTCGAGTATCGCAAATTCCCTTGATCGAGTATAACAAAGCTTCCTCATCGAGTATAACAAAGTCCCTCATCGAGTATAACACAGCCCCCTGCTCGAGTATAAGAAAGTCCCCTGATCGAGTATAACAAAGTCCCTCATCGAGTATAACAAAGGCCCCTGATCGAGTCCAAAAAAGGCCCCTCATCGAGTATAACAAAGTCCCCTGATCTAGTATAACAAAGGCCCCTGATCGAGTATAACAAAGCCGCCTAATCGAGTATAACAAAGTCCCCTGGTCGAGTATAACAAAGTCCCCTGTACGAGTCTAACAAAATCCTCTTATCGAGTATAACAAATTCCCCTTATCGAGTATAACAAAGTCCCATTATCGAGTATAACAAAGTCCGGTGATCCTGTATAACAATGGCCCCTGGTCGAGTATAACAAAGTCCCCTCATCGAGTTTAACAAAAGTCCCTTGATCGAGTATAACAAAGTCCCCTGACTGAGTATAACAAAGTCCTCTTGTCGAGTATAACAAAGTCCCCTGATCGAGTATAACAAAGTCCTCTGGTCGAGTATAACAAAGTCCCCTGGTCGAGTATAACAAAGCCCCCTCATCGAGTATAACAAAGTCCTCTTGTCGAGTATAACAAAGTCCGCTGATCGAGTATAACAAAGTCCTCTGGTCGAGTATAACAAAGTCCCCTGGTCGAGTATAACAAAGCCCTCTCATCGAGTATAACAAAGGCCCCTCATCGAGTATAACAAAGTCCCCTGGTCGAGTATAAGAAAGTCCACTGATCGAGTATAACAAAGGCCCCTCATTGAGTATAACAAAGTCCATTGGTCAAGTATAAAAAAGTCCCCTGGTCGAGTATAACAAAGTCCCCATATCGAGTATAACAAAGGCACCTCATCGAATATAACAAAGTCCATTGGTCAAGTATAAAAAAGTCCCCTTGTCGAGTATAACAAAGTTCCTGATCGAGTATAACAAAGTCCCCTGATCGAGTATAACAAAGCCCCCTGGACGAATGTAACAAAGTCCCCTCAACGAGTATAACAAAGTCCCTGATCGAGTATAACAAAGTCCCCTGGTCCATTATAACAAAGACCCTGATCAAGTATAACATATCCCCTCATCGAGTGTAATAAACGTCTCCTGGCGAAGTATAAGAAAGTCCCCAGATTGAGCATAACAAAGTCCCCTGATCGATTATAGCAAAGTCCGCTGGTCGAGTATAACAAAGGGCCCTCATTGAGTAAGACAAAGTCCCTTCTTCGAGTATAACAAAGTCCCCTGAACCTAGTATAACAAAGCCCACTGGACGAGTATAACAAAGACCCCTGAACCGAGTATAACAAAGTCCCCTGATCGAGTATAACATATCCCCTGATCGAGTATAACAAAATCCCTGGTGGAGTATAACAAAGTCCCCTGGTCGAGTATAACAAAGTTTTCTAATCGAGTATAACAAAGGCCCCTGGTCGAGTATAACAAAGTCCTCTCATCGAGTATAACAAAGTCCCCTAATCAAGTATAACAAAGTTCCCTCATCGAATATAACATATCCCCTGATCGAATATACCAAAGTCCTCTGCTCGAGTATAACAAAGTCTCCTGGTCGAGTATAACAAAGCCCCCTCATCGAGTATAACAAAGGCCCCTAATCGAGTATAACAAAGTCCCCTGATTGAGTTTAACAAAGTCCCCTGATCGAGTATAACAAAGTTCTCTGGTTGAGTATAACAAAGTCCCTGATCGAGCATAAAAAAGTCCCCTGATCGCTTATAACAACGTCCCCTGGTCGATTATAAAAAAGTCCCTCATCGAGTATAACAAAGGCCCCTCATTGAGTATAACAAAGTCCATTGGTCAAGTATAAAAAAGTCCCCTGGTCGAGTATAACAAAGTCCCCTGATCGAGTATAACAAAGTCCTCTGGTCGAGTATAATAAAGTCCCCTGATGGAGTATAACACAGTCCCCTGCTCGAGTATATCAAAGTCCCCAGATCGAGTATAACAAAGTCCCTTGATCGAGTATAACAAAGTCCTCTGGTCGAGTATAACAAAGTCCCCTGATCGAGTATAACAAAATCCCTTGATCTAGTATAACAAAGGCTCCAGATCGAGTATAACAAAGGCCCCTCATCGAGTATAACAAAGTCCCCAGAACGAGTATAACAAAGCCGCCTAATCGAGTATAACAAAGTCCCCTGGTCGAGTATAACAAAGTCCCCTTATCGAATATAACAAATTCCCCTTATCGAGTATAACAAAGTCCCCTTATCGAGTATAAGAAAGTCCGATGATCGAGTATAACAAAGGCCCCTGGTCGAGTATAACAAAGTCTCCTGATCGAGTATAACAAAAGTCCCTTGATCGGGTATAACAAAGTCCCCTGGTCGAGTATAACAAAGTTTTCTAATCGAGTATAACAAAGGCCCCTGGTCGAGTATAACAAAGTCCCCTGATCGAGTATAACAAAGCCCCCTCATTGAGTATATCAAAGGCCCCTCATCGAGTATAACAAAGGCCCCTCATCGAGTATAACAAAAGAACCCTGATCGAGTATAACAAAGTCCCCTAATCGAGTATAACAAAGCCCCCTGGACGAGTATAACACAGTCCCCTCATCGAGTATAACAAAGCCCCTGATCGAGTATGACAAAGTCCCCTGATCGAGTAAAACATATCCCCTCATCGTGTATAACAAGGTCTCCTGGCCCTGTATAACAAAGCCCCAAAGCGAGCATAACAAAATTCCCTGATCGATTATAACATAGTCCCTGACCGAGGATAACAAAGGCCTCTGGTCGAGTATAAAAAAATTCCCTAGTCGAGTATAACAAAGTCCCCTGCTCGAGAATAACAAAGTCCCTGATACTATTATAACAAAGTCCCCTGACCGAGTATAAAAAAGTCACAACTGGCGCAGTATAACAAAGTCCCCATATCGAGCATAACAAAGTCCCCTGATCGATTAAAACAAAGTCCCCTGGTCGAGTATAGCAAAGGGCCCTGATCGAGTCAGACAAAGTCCCCTGATCGATTATAACAAAGCCCCCTGGACGAGTATAACAAAGTCCCCTGACAGAATATAACAAAGGCCTCTGGTCGAGTATAACAAAGTTCCCTGGTCGAGAATAACAAACTCCCCTGATCCTAGTATAACAAAGCCCCCTGGACGAGTATAACAAAGTCCCCTGATCGATTATAACAAAGTCCACTGATCGAGTAAAACAAAGTCCCCTGGTCCAGTATAACAAAATCCCCTATTCGAGTATAACATATCCCCTGATCGAGTATAACAACGTCTCCTGGCCCAGTATAACAAAGTCCCCATAACGAGCATAACAAAGTCCCTGATCGATTACAACAAAGTCCTCTGGTCGAGTATATCAAAGGGCCCTGATCGAGTAAGACAAAGTCCCCTGATCGAGTATAACAAAGTCCCCTGATCCTAGTATAACAAAGCCCACTAGACGTGTATAACAAAGTCCCCTGAACCGAGTATAACAAAGTCCCCTGATCGAGTATGACATATCACCTGATCGATTATAACAAAGTCCCTGGTGGACTATAAAAAGTCCCCTGGTCGAGTATAACAAAGTTTTCTAGTCGAGTATAACAAAGACCCCTGGTCAAGTATAACAAAGGCCCATCATCGAGTATAACAAAATCCATTGGTCAAGTATAAAAAAGTCCCCTGGTCGGGTATAACAAAGTCCCCTGATCGAGTATAACAAAAGCCCCTCATCGAGTATAGCAAAGTCCCCTGATCGAGTATAACACAGCCCCCTGCTCGAGTATAAGAAAGTCCCCTGATCGAGTATAACAAAGTCCCTCATCGAGTATAACAAAGGCCCCTCATCGAGTCCAAAAAAGGCCCCTCATTGAGTATAACAATGTCCCCTGATCTAGTATAACAAAGGCCCCTGATCGAGTATAACAAAGGCCCCTCATCGAGTATAACAAAGTTCCCTGATCGAGTATAACAAAGCCGCCTAATCAAGTATAACAAAGTCCCCTGGTCGAGTATAACAAAGTCCCCTGTTCGAGTCTAACAAAATCCTCTTATCGAGTATAACAAATTCCCCTTATCGAGTATAACAAAGTCCCATTATCGAGTATAACAAAGTCCGGTGATCCTGTAGAACAATGGCCCCTGGTCGAGTATAACAAAGTCCCCTCATCGAGTATAACAAAAGTCCCTTGATCGAGTATAACAAAGTCCCCTGACCGAGTATAACAAAGTCCTCTTGTCGAGTATAACAAAGTCCCCTGATCGAGTATAACAAAGTCCTCTGGTCGAGTATAACAAAGTCCCCTGGTCGAGTATAACAAAAGTCCTCTGGTCGAGTATAAATAAAGTCCCCTGGTCAAGTATAAATAAAGCCCCCCATCGAGTATAACAAAGGCCCCTCAATGAGTATAACAACAAAGTCCCCTGATTGAGTATAAAAAAGTCCCCTGATCGCGTATAACAAAGTCCCCTGGTCGAGTATAAGAAAGTCCCCTGATCGAGTATAACAAAGGCCCCTCATTGAGTATAACAAAGTCCATTGGTCAAGTATAAAAAAGTCCCCTGGTCGAGTATAACAAAGTCCCCATATCGAGTATAACAAAGGCACCTCATCGAATATAACAAAGTCCATTGGTCAAGTATAAAAAAGTCCCCTTGTCGAGTATAACAAAGTTCCTGATCGAGTATAACAAAGTCCCCTGATCGAGTATAATAAAGCCCCCTGGACGAATATAACAAAGTCCCCTCAACGAGTATAACAAAGTCCCTGATCGAGTATAACAAAGTCCCCTGGTCCATTATAACAAAGACCCTGATCAAGTATAACAAAGGGCCCTCATGAGCAAGACAAAGTCCCTTGTTCGAGTATAACAAAGTCCCTGAACCTAGTATAACAAAGCCCACTGGACGCAGTACAAAGACCCTGAACCGAGCATAACAAAGTCCCCTGATCGAATATAACATATCCCCTGATCGAGTATAACAAAGTCCCTGGTGGAGTATAACAAAGTCCCCTGGT
This sequence comes from Homarus americanus, assembly GCF_018991925.1. NCBI lineage: Eukaryota > Metazoa > Arthropoda > Malacostraca > Decapoda > Nephropidae > Homarus > Homarus americanus. The sequence goes on from NW_024756107.1 coordinate 29,016, forward strand.
CGAGTATAACAAAGTTTTCTAATCGAGTATAACAAAGACCCCTGATCGAGTATAACAAAGTCCCCTGATCCTAGTATAACAAAGCCCATTGGACGAGTATAACAAAGACCCCTGAACCGATCATACCTAAGTCCCCTGATCGAGTATAACATATCCCCTGATCGAATATACCAAAGTCCTCTGCTCGAGTATAACAAAGTCCCCTGGTCGAGTATAATAAAGCCCCCTCATCGAGTATAACAAAGGCCCCTAATCGAGTATAACAAAGTCCCCTGATTGAGTATAACAATGTCAATTGGTCAATTATAAAAAAGTCCCCTGATCGCTTATAACAAAGTCCCCTGGTCGAGTAAAACAAAGTTCCCTAATCGAGTATAACAAAGGCCCCTCATTGAGTATAACAAAGTCCATTGGTCAAGTATAAAAAAGTCCCCTGGTCGAGTATAACAAAGTCCCCTGATCGAGTATAACAAAGTCCTCTTGTCGAGTATAATAAAGTCCCCTGATGGAGTATAACACAGTCCCCTGCTCGAGTATATCAAAGTCCCCAGATCGAGTATAACAAAGTCCCTTGATCGAGTATAACAAAGTCCTCTGGTCGAGTATAACAAAGTCCCCTGATCGAGTATAACAAAATCCCTTGATGTAGTATAACAAAGGCCCCAGATCGAGTATAACAAAGGCCCCTCATCGAGTATAACAAAGTCCCCTGACCGAGTATAACAAAGCCGCCTAATCGAGTATAACAAAGTCCCCTGGTCGAGTATAACAAAGTCCCCTTATCGAGTATAACAAATTCCCATTATCGAGGATAACAAAGTCCCCTTATCGAGTATAAGAAAGTCCGATGATCGAGTATAACAAAGGCCCCTGGTCGAGTATAACAAAGTCTCCTGATCGAGTATAACAAAAGTCCCTTTATCGGGTATAACAAAGTCCCCTGGTCTAGTATAAACAAGTTTTCTAATCGAGTATAACAAAGGCCCCTGGTCGAGTATAACAAAACCCCCTCATTGAGTATAACAAAGGCCCCTCATCGAGTATAACAAAGGCCCCTCATCGAGTATAACAAAAGAACCCTGATCGAGTATAACAAAGTCCCCTCATCGAGTATAACAAAGTCCCTGATCGAGTATAACAAAGTCCCCTGATAGAGTAAAACATATCCCCTCATCGAGTATAACAAGGTCTCCTGGCCCAGTATAACAAAGCCCCAAAGCGAGCATAACAAAATCCCCTGATCGATTATAACATAGTCCCTGACCGAGGATAACAAAGGCCTCTGGTCGAGTAAAAAAAATCCCCTAGTCGAGTATAACAAAGTCCCCTGCTCGAGAATAACAAAGTCCCCTGATACTAGTATAACAAAGTCCCCTGACCGAGTATATAAAAGTCACAACTGGCCCAGTATAACAAAGTCCCCATATCGAGCATAACAAAGTCCCCTGATCGATTAAAACAAAGTCCCCTGGTCGAGTATAGCATATGGCCCTGATCGAGTAAGACAAAGTCCCCTGATCGAGTATAACAAAGCCCCCTGGACGAGTATAACAAAGTCCCATGACAGAATATAACAAAGGCCTCTGGTCGAGTATAACAAAGTCCCCTGGTCGAGAATAACAAACTCCCCTGATCCTAGTATAACAAAGCCCCCTGGACGAGTATAACAAAGTCCTCTGATCGATTATAACAAAGTCCACTGATCGAGTATAACAAAGTCCCCTGGTCCAGTATAACAAAATCCCCTAATCGAGTATAACATATCCCCTGATCGAGTATAACAACGTCTCCTGGCCCAGTATAACAAAGTCCCCATAACGAGCATAACAAAGTCCCTGATCGATTACAACAAAGTCCCCTGGTCGAGTATATCAAAGGGCCCTGATCGAGTAAGACAAAGTCCCCTGATCGAGTATAACAAATTCCCCTGATCCTAGTATAACAAAGCCCACTAGACGAGTATAACAAAGTCCCCTGAACCGAGTATAACAAAGTCCCCTGATCGAGTATGACATATCACCTGATCGAGTATAACAAAGTCCCTGGTGGACTATAAAAAGTCCCCTGGTTGAGAATAACAAAGTTTTCTAGTCGAGTATAACAAAGACCCCTGGTCAAGTATAAGAAAGGCCCATCATCGAGTATAACAAAATCCATTGGTCAAGTATAAAAAAGTCCCCTGGTCGAGTATAACAAAGTCCCCTGATCGGGTATAACAAAAGTCCCTTGATCGGGTATAACCAAGTCCCCTGGTCGAGTATAACAAAGTTTTCTAATCGAGTATAACAAAGGCCCCTGGTCGAGTATAACAAAGTCCCCTGATCGAGTATAACAAAGCCCCCTCATCGCTATAACAAAGGCCCTTCATCGAGTATAACAAAGTCCCCTCATTGAGTATAACAAAGTCCCCTGATCGAGTATAACAAAGTCCTCTGGTTGAGTATAACAAAGTACCCTGATCGAGTATAACAAAGTCCCCTGATCGCGTATAACAAAGTCCCCTGGTCGAGTATAACAAAGTCCCCAGATCGAGTATAACAAAGGCCCCTCATCGAGTATAACAAAGTCCATTGGTCAAGTATAAAAAAGTCCCCTTTGTCAGTATAACAAAGTCCTGATCGAGTATAACAAAGTCCCCTGATCGAAGTATAACAAAGCCCTGGACGAGTATATCAAAGTCCCTGATCAAGTATAACAAAGTCCCTGGTCGAGAATAACAAAAGTCCCCTGATCAAAGTATATCAAAGTTCTGGACGAGTATATATAACAAAGTCCCTGATCGAAAGGCGTAAACAAGCCCCTGACGAGTAAATATACAAAGTCCCTGACTTAGGAGTATATATCCCCTGATCGAGTATACCGAACGTCTCCTGGCCTAGTTTAAGAAAGTCCCTGGTTTTGGAATAAAGTCCCCTGATCAAAGTATAACAAAGCCCCATGGACGAGTTTAACAAAGTCCCCTGATCGAGTATAACAAAGTCCCCTGATCGAGTATAACAAAGTCCCCTGGTCGAGTATAACAAAGTCCCCTAATCGAGTATAACAAAGGCCGCTGATCGAGTATAACAAAGGACCTTGATCGAATATATTAAAGTCCCTTGATCGAGTATAACCAAGCCCCCTCATCGAGTAAAACAAAGTCCCCCTTATCGAGAAAAACTAAGTCCCCTGATCGAGTATAAGAAAGCCCCCTGATCAAGTATAACAAAGGCCCCAGATCGAGTATAAGAAAGTCACCTGATCGAGTATTACAAAGTCCCCTGATCGAGTATAACAAAGTTCCCTGACCGAGTAGAACAAAGTCCCTTGATCGAGTATAACAAAGGCCCTCATCGAGTTTAACAAAGGCCCCTGATCGAGTATAACAAAGCCCCCTGGTCGAGTATAACAAAGTCCCCTGATCGAGTATAACAAAGGCCTCTCATCGAGTATAACAAAGCCCACTGGTAGAATTATAACAAACTCCCCTGATCGAGTATAACAAAGTCCCCTTATCGAGTATAGCAAAGACCCCTGATCGACTATAACAAAGTCCCCTGAACGATTATAACAAAGGCCCCTGATCAAGTATAACAAAGGCCCCAGATCGAGTATAACAAAGTCCCCTGTCGAGAGTAACAGTTCCTCGATCGAGTATAACAAAGTCTCCTGATCGAGTATAACAAAGTCCCCTGATCTATAACAAAGGCCTCTGATCGAGTATAACAAAGGCCCCTCATCGAGTATAACAAAGTGCCCAGATCGAGTATAACAAAGTCCCCTGATCGAGTATAACAAAGTCCCCTGATCGAGTAAAACAAAGTCCCCTTATCGAGTATAACAAAGTTCCCTGATCGAGTATAACAAAGCCCCCTGATCGAATATAACAAAGTCCCCTGATCGAGTATAACAAAGTCGCCTTATCGAGTATAACAAAGGCCCCTCAACGAGTTTAACAAAGGCCCCTGATCGAGTATAACAAAGTCCCCTGGTCGATTATAACAAAGGCCCCTCATCGAGTTTAACAAAGGCCCCTCATCGAGTATAACAAAGTACCCTGGTCGAGTATAAGAAACTCCCTTGTCGAGTATAACAAAGTCCCATGATCGAGTATAACAAAGTCCCCTGATCAGTATAACAAAGCCCCCTGATCGAGTATAACAAAGACCCCTATCGAGAATATAAGTCCCTGATCGATATAACAGAGCCCCCTGATCAAGTATAACAAAGTCAAGAACGAGTATAACAAAGGCCCTGATCAAGTATAACAAAAGTATAACAAAGCGATCGAGTATAACAAAGTCCCCTGATCGAGTTAACAAAGTGATCGAGTATAACAAAGTCCCCTGATCGAGTATAACAAATTCTCCTGATCGAGTATAACAAAGACGCCTGAACGAGTATAACAAAGGCCCCTGATCGAGTATAACAAAGTTCCCTGATCGAGTATAACAAAGTCCCCTTATCTTGAATAACAAAGTCCCCTGATCGAGTATAACAAAGCAACCTGATCAAGTCTAACAAAGCCCCCTGATCAAGTATAACAAAGAGTATAACAAAGCCCCCTGATCAAGTATAACAAAGGCTCCAAATCGAGTATAACAAAGTCCCAGGTCGAGTATAACAAAGTCCTCTGATCGAGTATAACAAAGGCCCCTGATCGAGTATAACAAAGGCCCCTGATCGAGTATAACAATTTCCCCTGATCGAGTATAACAAAGCCCCTCATGATAAACAAAGTCCCCTGATCGTATATCGATATAACAATGTCCCCTGATCGAGTATAACCACCTCCGATCGAGGCACAATGTCCCCTGATCGAGTATAACAAAGGCCTCTGATCGAGTATAACAAAGGCCCTCATCGAGTATAAATAAAGTCCCCTGAGATCGAGTATAACAAAGCCCCTCATCGAAGTAAAAACAAAGTCCCCTGATCCAGTATAACAGTCGCCTGATCGAGTATAACAAAAGTTCCTTGATCGAGTATAACAAAGCCCTGATCGAATATAACAAAGTCCCCTGATCGAGTATAACAAAGTCGCCTTATCGAGTATAACAAAGGCCCCTCAACGAGTTTAACAAAGGCCCCTGATCGAGTATAACAAAGTCCCCTGGTCGATTATAACAAAGGCCCCTCATCGAGTTTAACAAAGGCCCCTCATCGAGTATAACAAAGTACCCTGGTCGAGTATAAGAAACTCCCTTGTCGAGTATAACAAAGTCCCATGATCGAGTATAACAAAGTCCCCTTAACGATTATAACAAAGGCCCCCTGATCAATTATAACAAAGCCCCCTGATCGAGTATAACAAAGTACCTTCATCGAGTATAACAAAGTTTCCTGATCGAGTATAACAAAGGCCCATGATCGAGTATAACAAAATTTCCCTCATCGAGTATAACAGAGGCCCCTGATCGAGTTTAACCAAGGCCCCTGAACGAGTATAACAAAGCCCGCTTATCGAGTATAACAAAGTCGCCTGATCGAGTATACCAAAGTCCCCTGGTAGAGTATAACAAAGACGCCTGAACGAGTATAACAAAGGCCCCTGATCGAGTATAACAAAGTTCCCTGATCGAGTATAACAAACCCCCTCATCGAATATAACAAAGCCCCCCTTATCTTGAATAACAAAGTCCCCTGATCGAGTATAACAAAGCAACCTGATCAAGTCTAACAAAGCCCCCTGATCAAGTATAACAAAGTCCCCTGATCGAGTATAACAAAGCCCCCTGATCAAGTATAACAAAGGCTCCAAATCGAGTATAACAAAGTCCCAGGTCGAGTATAACAAAGTCCCCTGATCGAGTATAACAAAGGCCCCTGATCGAGTATAACAAAGGCCCCTGATCGAGTATAACAATTTCCCCTGATCGAGTATAACAAAGCCCCCTCATCGAGTAAAACAAAGTCCCCTGATCCAGTATAACAAAGTCCCCTCACAGAGTATAATAAAGTTCCCTGATCGAGGATAACAAAGTCCCCTCATAGAGTATAACAAAGTCCTCTGATCGATTATAACAAAGTCCCCTGATCGGGTATAACAAAGGCTCCTGATCGAGTATAACAAAGGCCCCTCATCGAGTATAACAAAGTCCCATGATCGAGTATAAAAAAGTCCCCTCATCGAAAATAACATGTCCCCTGATCGAGTATAACAAATTCCCCTGATCAAGCAGAACAAAGTCCCCTGAACGTTTATAACAAAGGCCCCTGATTGAGTATAACAAAGCCCCCTGATCGAATATAACAAAAGCGCCTGAACGTGTATAACAAAGCCCCCTAATTGAGTATAACAAAGTCCCCCTTATCGAGAATAACAATGTCCCCTGATCGAGTATAACAAAGCCCCCTGATCAAGTATAACAAAGGCTCCTGATCGAGTATAACAAAGTCCCCTGCTCGAGTAAAACAAAGTCCCCTGAACGATTATAACAAAGGCCCCTGATCGAGTATAACAAAGTTCCCTGATCGAGTATAACAAAGCCCCCTGATCGAGTATAACAAAGTCCCCTAGTCGAGTGTAACAAAGTCCCCTGCTCGAGTATAACAAAGTCCCCTGATCAAGTATAACAAAGGCCCTAGATCGAGTATAACAAAGTCCCCTGGTCGAGTATAACAAATTCCCCTAAACGAGTATAACAAAGGCCCCTCATCAAGTATAACAAAGGACCCTAAAAGTCTATAACAATGTCCCCTGATCGAGTATAACAAAGCCCGCTCATCGAGTATAACAAAGTCCCCTGATCGAGTATAACTAAGTCCCCTGATTGAGTATAACAAAGTCCTTTGATCGAGTATAACAAAGTCCCCTGATCGAGTATAACAAAGTCCCCTGGTCGAGTATAACAAAGTCCCCTGATCAAGTATAACAAAGGCCTAAGATCGAGTATAACAAAGTCCCCTGGTCGAGTATAACAAAGTCCCCTGAACATGTATAACAAAGGCCCCTGATCGAGTATAACAAAGGACCCTAAAAGTCTATAACAATGTCCCCTGATCGAGTATAACAAAGCCCGCTCATCGAGTATAACAAAGTCCCCTGATCGAGGATAACAAAGTCCTTGATCGAGTATAACAAAGTCCCTTGATCGAGTATAACAAATTCTCCTGATCGAGTATAACAAAGTCCCCTGATCGAGTATAAGAAAGGCCTCTGATCGAGTATAACAAAGGCCCCTCATCGAGTATAACAAAGTCCCCTGATCGAGTATAACAAAGTCCCCTGATCGAGTATAACAAAGTCCCCTGATCGAGTATAACAAAGTCTCCTTATTGAGTATAACAAAGTTCCCTGATCGAGTATAACAAAGCCCCCTGATCGAATATAACAAAGTCCCTGATCTTTATAACAAATTCGCCTTATCGAGTATAACAAAGGTCCCTCAACGAGTTTAACAAAGGCCCCTGATCGAGGATAACAAAGTCCCGTGGTCGATTATAATAAATGCCCCTCATCGAGTTTAACAAAGGCCCCTCATCGAGTATAACAAAGTCCCCTGGTCGAGTATAACAAACTCCCTTGTCGAGTATAACAAAGTCCCATGATCGAGTATAACAAAGTCCCCTTAATGATTATAACAAAGGCCCCCTGATCAAGTATACCAAAGCTCCCTGATCGAGTATAACAAAGTCCCTTTATCAAGTATAACAAAGTTTCCTGATCGAGTATAACAAAGGCCCATGATCGTGTATAACAAAATTTCCCTGATCGAGTATAATAGAGGCCCCTGATCGAGTTTAACAAAGGCCCCTGAACGAGTATAACAAAGCACCCTGATCGAGTATAACAAAGTCCCCTGGTCGAGTATAACAAAGACGCCTGAACGAGTATAACAAAGGCCCCTGATCGAGTATAACAAAGTTCCCTGATCGTATATAAATGCCCCCTGATCGAGAATAATAAAGCCCCCCGGATCTTGAATAACAAAGTCCCTTGATTGAGTATAACAAAGCCCCCTGATCCAAAGTATCGAACAAAGTCCCAGGTCGAGTATAACAAAGTCCCCTGATCGAGTATAACAAAGGCCCCTGATCGAGTATAACAAAGGCCCCTGATCGAGTATAACAAAGTCCCCTGATCGAGTATACAAAGCCCCCTCATCGAGTAAAACAAAGTCCCCTGATCCAGTATAACAAAGTCCCCTCACCGAGTATAATAAAGTTCCCTGATCGAGGATAACAAAGCCCCCTCATAGAGTATAACAAAGTCCTCTGATCGATTATAACAAAGTCCCCTGATCGGGTATAACAAAGTCCCCTGATCGAGTAAAGGCCCCTCATCGAGTATAACAAAGTCCCATGATCGAGTATAAAAAAGTCCCCTCATCGAAAATAACAAAGTCCCCTGATCGAGTATAACAAATTCCCCTGATCGAGCAGAACAAAGTCCCCTCATCGAGTATAACAAAGGCCCCTCATCGAGTAGAACAAAGTCCCATGATCGAGACTAACAAAGTCCCTCATCGAATATAACAAAGTCCCCTGATCGAGTATAACAAAGTCCCCTGATCGAGTATAACAAGGTCCCCTGTTCGAGTATAACATAGTCCCCTGAACGATTATAAGAAAGGCCCCTGATCGAGTAAAACAAAGCCCCCTGATCGAATATAACAAAAGCGCCTGAACGAGTATAACAAAGCCCCCTGATCAAGTATAACAAAGGCCCCTGATCGAGTATAACAAAGTCCCCTGGTCGAGTATAACAAAGTCCCATGATCGAGTATAACAAAGGCCCATGATCGAGTATAACAAAATTTCCCTGATCGAGTATAACAAAGCCCCCTCATCGACTATAACAAAGTCCCCCTTATCGAGAATAACAAAGTCCCCTGATCGAGTATAACAAAGTCACCTAATCGAGTATAACAAAGTCCCCTGATCGAGTATAACAAAGTCCCCTGGTAGAATCATAACAAACTCCCCTGATCGAGTATAACAAAGTCCCCTGATCGAGTATAGCAAAGTCCCCTGATCGAGTATAACAAAGTCCGCTGAACGATTATAACAAAGGCCCCTGATCAAGTATAACAAAGGCCCCAGATCGAGTATAACAAAGTCCCCTGCTCGAGTATAACAAAGTCCCCTGATCGAGTATAACAAAGTCTCCTCATCGAGTATAACAAAGTCCCCTGATCGAGTATAACAAAGGCCTCTGATCGAGTATAAGAAAGGCCCCTCATCGAGTATAACAAAGTCCCCTGATCGAGTATAACAAAGTCCCCTGATCGAGTATAACAAAGTCTCCTGATCGAGTATAACAAAGTCCCCTGATCGAGTATAACAAAGGCCTCTGATCGAGTATAAGAAAGGCCCCTCATCGAGTATAACAAAGTCCCCTAATCGAGTATAACAAAGTTCCCTGATCGAGTAAAACAAAGCCCCCTGATCGAGTATAAGAAAGGCCGCTGATCGAGTATAAGAAAGGCCCCTGATCGAGTATAACAAAGTTCCCTGATCGAGTATAACAAAGTCCCCTGATCGAGTATAACAAAGTCCCCTTATCGAGTATAACAAAGTTCCCTGATCGAGTAAAACAAAGCCCCCTGATCGAGTATAACAAAGTCCCCTAATCGAGTATAACAAAGTCCCCTTATCGAGTATAACAAAATCCCCTCATCGCGTTTAACAAAGGCCCCTCATCGAGTATAACAAAGTCCCCTGGTCGAGTATAACAAACTCCCCTGGTCGAGTATAACAAAGTCCCCTGATCGAGTATAAGAAAGGCCGCTGATCGCGTATAAGAAAGGCCCCTAATCGAGTATAACAAAGTTCCCTGATCGAGTATAACAAAGCCCCCTGATCGAGTATAACAAAGTCCCCTGATCGAGTATAACAAAGTCCCCTAAATCAACTATAACAAAGGCCCTAGATCGCGTATAACAAAGTCCTCTGGTCGAGTATAACAAAGTCCCCTGAACGAGTATGACAAAGGCCCCTGATCGAGTATAACAAAGGATCCTAAAAGTCTATAACAATGTCCCCTGATCGAGTATAACAAACCCCGCTCATCGAGTATAACAAAGTCCCCTAATCGAGGATAACAAAGTCCTTGATCGAGTATAACAAAGCCCCCAAATCAAGTATAACAATTGCCCCTGATCGAGTATAACAAAGTCCCCTGGTCGAGTATAACAAAGTCCCCTGATCGAGTATAAACAATCGAGTATAACAAAGTTCCCCTGATCGAGTATGCTAACAAAAGCCCCCTCATCAAGTATAACAAAGTCCTCCTTATCGAGAATAACAAAGTCCCTGATCGAGTATAACAAAGCCCCTGTTCAAGTATAACAAAGGCTCCAAATCGAGTATAACAAAGTCCCAGGTCGAGTATAACAAAGTCCCCTGATCTAGTATAACAAAGGCCCCTCATCGAGTAAAACAAAGTCCCCTGATCCAGTATAACAAAGTTCCCTGATTGAGTATAACAAAGCCCCCTCATCGAATATAACAAAGTCCCCTGATCGAGTATAACAAAGTATCCTGATCAAGTATAACAAAGGCCCCTCATCGAGTTTAACAAAGGCCCCTGATCGAGTATAACAAAGTCCCCTGGTCGATTATAACAAAGGTCCCTCATCGAGTTTAACAAAGGCCCGTCATCGAGTATAACAAAGTCCCCTGGTCGAGTATAACAAACTCCCCTGGTCGAGTATAACAAAGTCCCCTGATCGAGTATAACAAAGTCCCCTGAACGATTATAACAAAGGCCCCTGATCAAGTATAACAAAGCCCCCTCATCGAGTATAACAAAGTCCCCTCATCGAGTATAATAAAGTTTCCTGATCGAGTATAACAAAGGCCCATGATCGAGTATAACAAAATTTCCCTGATCGAGTATAACAAAGCCCCCTCAACGCGTATAACAAAGTCCCCCTTATCGAGAAAAACTAAGTCCCCTGATCGAGTATAACAAAGCCCCCTGATCAAGTATAACAAAGGCCCCAGATCGAGTATAAGAAAGTCCCCTGATCGAGTATAACAAAGTCCCCTGATTGAGTATAACAAAGTTCCTGACCGAGTATAACAAAGTCCCTTGATCGAGTATAGTCGAAAGTCCCCTGATCAGTATAACAAAGTCCCCTTGATCGAGTATAACAAAGTCCCGTGATCGAGTATAACAAAGTCCCTTGATCGAGTATAACAAAGCCCCCTGATCGAGTTAACAAAGTCCCCTAATCGAGTATAACAAAGTCCCCTGATCGAGTATAACAAAGGCCCCTCATCGCGTTTAACAAAGGCCCTTCATCGAGTATAACAAAGTCACCTGGTCGATTATAACAAACTCCCCTGGTCGAGTACAACAAAGTCCCTGATCGAGTATAACAAAGGCCTCTGATCGAGTATAACAGGGTTCCCTGATCGAGTATAACAAAGCCCCCTAATTGAGTATAACAAAGTCCCCCTTATCGAGAATAACAATGTTCCCTGATCGAGTATAACAAAGCCCCCTGATCAAGTATAACAAAGGCCCCTGATCGAGTATAACAAAGTCCCCTGGTCGAGTATAACAAAGGCCCCCTTATCGAGAATAACTAAGTCTTCTGATCGAGTATAACAAAGCCCCCTGATCAAGTATAACAAAGGCTCCAGATCGAGTATAACAAAGTCCCCTGGTCGAGTATAACAAAGTCCCCTGAACGATTATAACAAAGGCCCCTCATCGAGTATAACAAAGTTCCCTGATCGAGTATAACAAAGCCCCCTGATCGAGTATAACAAAGTCCCCTGATCGAGTATAACAAAGTCCCCAGTGCGAGTATAAAATAGTCCCCTGATCAAGTATAACAAAGGCCCTAGATCGAGTATATCAAAGTCCCCTGGTCGAGTATAACAAAGTCCCCTGAACGAGTATAACAAAGTCCCCTGATCGAGTGTAACAAAGGACCCTAAAAGTCTATAACAATGTCCCATGATCGAGTATAACAAAGTCCTTGATCGAGTATAACAAAGTCCCCTGATCGAGTATAACAAAGTCCCCTGATCGAGTATAACAAAGTCCCCTGAACGAGTGTAACAAAGGACCCTAATTGTCTATAACAATGTCCCCTGATCGAGTATAACAAAGTCCCCTGATCGAGTATAACAAAGTCCCCTGATTGAGTATAACAAAGTCACCTAATCGAGTATAACAAGTCCCCTGGTCGAGTATAACAAAGTCCCCTGAACGAGTATAACAAAGGTCCCTGATCGATTATAACAAAGGACCCTAAAAGTCAATAACAATGTCCCCTGATCGAGTATAACAAAGCCCGCTCATCGAGTATAACAAAGTCCCCTGATCGAGGATAACAAAGTCCTTGATCGAGTATAACAAAGTCCCCTGATCGAGTATAACAAATTCTCCTCATCGAGTATAACAAAGTCCCCTGATCCATTATAACAAAGTCCCCTGGTCCAGTATAACAAAGTCCCCTGATCGAGTATAAAATATCCCCTGATCGAGTATAACAACGTCTCCTGGCCCAGTATAACAAAGTCCCCAGATCGAGCATAACAAAGTCCCCTAATCGAGTATAACAAAGGCCCCTCAACGAGTTTAACAAAGGCCCCTCATCGAGTATAACAAAGTCCCCTGGTCGATTATAACAAAGGCAACTCATCGAGTTTAACAAAGGCCCCTCATCGAGTATAACAAAGTCCCCTGGTCGAGTATAACAAACTCCTTGTCGAGTATAACAAAGTGCCCCTGATCGAGTATAACAAAGTCCCCTTAACGATTATAACAAAGGCCCGCTGATCAAGTATAACAAAGCCCCCTGATCGAGTATAACAAAGTCCCTTCATCGAGTATATATGAATCGGCTGCTTGTCCAATTAACCAGTCCGTTCACACATATTTATATTTGGGTTTTAAGTAACGAAACCCAAACGGTAGTTCCTTTGTTTTATTATAAAAGGTTGTATATATAATTCCTGAGTGTATATCAACCGTAAGTCTCACTGTCTAGGAGTGAATGAGAAAGGGACGGCGTTCATGTATGATAAACGTTAGGTCACGTCCTTACGATATGAGTTAATGTGAGCTACTGAAGCTTAGGGGCATCGCAGTGCGTGCTTACAGAAATGCTGAGCTATGGGTCTCGCCCTCTTGGGTAAGTTGCCCGCTCACGTGTGAATCTCATGTCTTACTCATAGACAGTGGAAAGTTACAGGGTGGTGAATCTGAATATAATATCAGATGTATTGACCCATTTATATAATACGTTCTGTTGATGAGACAGGGGCCTATTACATAACAAAGTTTCCTGATCGAGTATAACAAAGGCCCATGATCGAGAATAACAAAGTTCCCTGATCGAGTATAACAAAGCCCCCTGATCAAGTATAACAAAGCCCCTGATCGAGTATAACAAAGACCCCTTTATCGAGAATAACAAATTCCCCTGATCGAGTATAACAAAGCCCCCTGATCAAGTATAACAAAGTCCCCTGATTGAGTATAACAAAGTCCCCTAGTCGAGTGTAACAAAGTCCCCGGGTCGAGTATAACAATGTCCCCTGATCAAGTATAACAAAGGCCCTAGATCGAGTATAACAAAGTCCCCTGGTCGAGTATAACAAAGTCCCCTGAACGAGTATAACAAAGGCCCCTGATCAAGTATAACAAAGGACCCTAAAAGTCTATAACAATGTCCCCTGATCGAGTATAACAAAGCCCGCTCATCGAGTATAACAAAGTCCCCTGATCGAGGAAAACAAAGTCCTCGATCGAGTATAACAAAGTCCCCTGATCGAGTATAACAAATTCTCCTGATCGAGTATAACAAAGTCCCTGATCGAGTATAACAAAGTCCCCTGATCGAGTATAACAAAGTCCCCTGATCGAGTATAACAAAGTCCCCTGATCGAGTATAACAAAGTTCCCTGGTCGAGTATAACAAAGTCCCCTGATCAAGTATAACAAAGGCCCTAGATCGAGTATAACAAAGTCCCTGGTCGAGTATAACAAAGTCCCCTGAACGAGTATAACAAAGGCCCTGATCGAGTATAACAAAGGACCCTAAAAGTCTATAACAATGTCCCCTGATCGAGTATAACAAAGGACCCTAAAAGTCTATAACAATGTCCCCTGATCGAGTATAACAAAGCCCGCTCATCGAGGATAACAAAGTCCTTGATCGAGTATAACAAAGTCCCCTGATCGAGTATAACAAATTCTCCTGATCGAGTATAACAAAGTCCCCTACTCGAGTATAACAAAGGCCTCTGATCGAGTATAACAAAGGCCCCTCATCGAGTATAACAAAGTCCCCTGATCGAGTATAACAAAGTCCCCTGATCGAGTATAACAAAGTCCCCTGATCGAGTATAACAAAGTCTCCTTATCGAGTATAACAAAGTTCCCTGATCGAGTATAACAAAGCCCCCTGATCCAATATAACAAAGTCCCCTGATCTTTATAACAAAGTCGCCTCATCGAGTATAACAAAGGTCCCTCAACGAGTTTAACAAAGGCCCCTGATCGAGGATAACAAAGTCCCCTGGTCGATTATAACAAATGCCCCTCATCGAGTTTAACAAAGGCCCCTCATCGAGTATAACAAAGTCCCCTGGTCGAGTATAACAAACTCCCTTGTCGAGTATAACAAAGTCCCATGATCGAGTATAACAAAGTCCCCTTAACGATTATAACAAAGGCCCCCTGATCAAGTATACCAAAGCTCCCTGATCGAGTATAACAAAGTCCCTTCATCGAGTATAACAAAGTTTCCTGATCGAGTATAACAAAGGCCCATGATCGTGTTTAACAAAATTTCCCTGATCGAGTATAACAGAGGCCCCTGATCGAGTTTAACAAAGGCCTCTAAACGAGTATAACAAAGCACCCTGATCGAGTATAACAAAGTCGCCTGATCGAGTATAACAGAGTCCC
>NW_024756108.1:0-7674 GCF_018991925.1 Homarus americanus
GGGACCACCCGTGCCGCTTAGGTGATCAGAGCAACGTTTTACCAAATGTGGCTTCGAAACACGAGGATCCATATATATTTCATTAGCCCAATAAAGCACGCGGACTTCTTCATATAATCAACACCTGAACCCACCAGGATTCGAACCCACGACCTTCTAATTGTGACCGGGGAACGCTACCTCTGGGCCACCTGGACACTAAAAGCATTCCTAGACTCTGCTATATTTCACACAAAGCCTGTTCAACGAGCTTATGGCGCCGTGAACCTCTAATGGGGACTAACCCGTGCCGCTTAGGTGATCAGAGCAAAATTTTACCAAATGCGGCTTCGAAACCCGAGGATCCATGTATATTTCATTAGCCCAATAAAGCACGCGGACTTCTACATTTAATCAACACCTCACCCCACCAGGATTTGAACCCACGATCTTATAATTGTGACCGGGGAACGCTACCTCTGGGCCACCAGGACAATAAAAGCAGTCTTAGACTCTGCTATATTTCACACAAGGCCTGTTCAACGAGCTTATGGCGCCGTGAACCTCTAATAGGGACCACCCATGCCGCTTAGGTGATCAGAGCAACGTTTTACCAAATGTGGCTTCGAAACACGAGGATCCATATATATTTCATTAGCCCAATAAAGCATGCAGACTATTCCATATAATCAACACCTCACCCCACCAGGATTCAAACCCACGATCTTCTAATTGTGACCGGGGAACGCTACCTCTGGCCCACCAGGACACTAAAAGCATTCCTAGACTCTGCTATATTTCACACAAAGCCTGTTCAACGAGCTTATGGCGCGGTGAACCTCTAATGGGGACCCTCCGTGCCGCTTAGGTGATCAGAGCAACGTTTTACCAAATGTGGCTTCGAAACCCGAGGATCCATATATATTTCATTAGACCATTAAAGCACGCGGACTTCTACATATAATCAACACCTCACCCCACCAAGATTTGAACCCACAATCTTATAATTGTGACCGGGGGACGCTACCTCTGGGCCACCAGGACAATAAAAGCAGTACTAGACTCTGCTATATTTCACACAAAGCCTGTTCAACGAGCTTATGGCGCCGTGAAACTCTAATGGGGACCACCCGTGCCGCTTAAGTGATCAGACCAACATTTTACCAAATGCCGCTTCGAAACACGAGGATCCATATATATTTCATTAGCCCAATAAAGCACGCGGACTTCTTCATATAATCAACACCTCATCCCACCAGGATTTGAACCCATGGTCTTATAATTGTGACCGGGCGACGTTACCTCAGGGCCACCAGGAAACTAAAAGTATTCCTAGACTCTGCTATATTTCACACAAGGCCTGTTCAACGAGCTTATGGCGCGTGAACCTCTAATGGGGACCACCCGTGCAGTGGTCAAACGCGTTTTTACCCCGACACGAGATCATATATATTTCGTGTGATAAAGCATGCGGACTATTCAATACCAATCTTTCTTTACTGGGTTGAACCCACGATCTTCTAATTGTGACGGGGGAACGCGACCTCTGGGCCACCAGGACAATAAAAGCAGTCCTAGATTCTGATATATTTCACACAAAGCCTGTTCAACGAGATTATGGCGCCGTGAACCTCTAATGGGGACCACCCATGCCGCTTAGGTGATCAGAGCAACGTTTTACCAAATGCGGCTTCGAAACCCGAGGATCCACATATTTTTCATTAGCCCAATAAAGCACGCGGACTTCTACAAATAATCAACACCTCACCCCACCAGGATTTGAACCCACGATCTTATAATTGTGACCGGGGAATGCTACCTCTGGGCCACCAGGACAATAAAAGCAGTCCTAGACTCTGCTATATTTCACACAAAGCCTGTTCAACGAGCTTATGGCGCCGTGAACCTCTAATGGGGACCACCCGTGCCGCTTAGGTGATCAGAGCAACGTTTTTACCAAATGTGACTTCAAACCCCCAGGATCATATATATTTCATTAGACCATTAAAAGCCTGGCGGACTTCACCACATATAATCCAACACCTCACCCCACAGGATTTGAACCCGCGGTCTTATAATTGCTGACCGGGGAATGCTACCTCCTGAGCCACCAAGGAAATAAAAGCATTCCTAGACTCTGCTATGTTTCACACAAAGCATGTTCAACGAGCTTATGGCGCCGTGAACCTCTAATGGGGACCACCCGCGCCGCTTATTTGATCAGAGCAACGTTTTACCAAATGCGGCTTCGAAACCCGAGGATCCATATATTTTTCATTAGCCCAATAACGCACGCAGACTTCTACATATAATCAACACCTCACCCCACCAGGATTTGAACCCACGATCTTATATTTGTGACCGAGGGATGCTACCTTTGGGCCACCAGGACAATAAAAGAAGTCCTAGACTCTGCTATATTTCACACAAAGCCTGTTCAACGAGCTTATGGCGCCGTGAAACTCTAATGGGGACCACCCGTGCCGCTTAGGTGATCAGAGCAACGTTTTACCAAATGCTGCTTCGAAACACGAGGATGCATATATATTTCATTAGCCCAATAAAGCACGCGGACTTCTACATATAATCAACACCTCACCCCACCAGGATTTGAACCCACGATCTTATAATTGTGACCGTGGAATGCTACCTCTGGGCCACCAGGACAATAAAAGCGGTCCTAGACTCTGCTATATTTCACACAAAGCCTGTTCAACGAGCTTATGGCGCCGTGAACCTCTAATGGGGACCACCCATGCCGCTTAGGTGATCAGAGCAACGTTTTACCAAATGCGGCTTCGAAACACGGGGATCCATATATATTTCATTAGCCCAATAAAGCATGCGGACTTCTTCATATAATCAACACCTCACCCCACCAGGATTTGAACCCACGATCTTATAATTGTGACCGGGGACATACTTCTGGGCCACTCCAGGACAACCAAAGCAGTCCTGAATCTGCTATATTTAACACAAAGCCTGTTCAACGAGCTTATGGCGTCGTGAACCTCTAATGGGGACCACCCGTGCCGCTTAGGTGATCAGAGCAACGTTTTACCAAATGCGGCTTCGAAACACGAGGATCCATATATATTTCATTAGCCCAATAAAGCACGCGGACTTCTTCATATAATCAACACCTCACCCCACCAGGATTCGAACCCACGACCTTCTAATTGTGACCGGGGAACGCTACCTCTGGGCCACTAGGACACTAAAGCATTCCTAGACTCCGCTATATTTCACACAAAGCCTGTTCAACGAGCTTATGGCGCCGTGAACCTCTAATGGGGACTAACCCGTGCCGCTTAGGTGATCAGAGCAAAATTTTTCCAAATGCGGCTTCGAAACCCGAGGATCCATGTATATTTCATTAGCCCAATAAAGCACGCGAACTTCTACATTTAATCAACACCTCACCCCACCAGGATTTGAACCCACGATCTTATAATTGTGACCGGGGAATGCTACCTCTGGGCCACCAGGACAATAAAAGCATTCCTAAACTCTGCTATATTTCACACAAAGCCTGTTCAACGAGCTTATGGCGCCGTGAACCCCTAATGGGGACCACGAGTGCCGCTTAGGTGATCAAAACAACATTTTACCAAATGCGGCTTCGAAAGAAGAAGGATCCATATATATTTCATTAGCCCAATAAAGCATGCGGACTTCTACATGTAATCAACACCTCACCCCACCAGGATTTGAACCCACGATCTTATAATTGTGACCGGGGAACGCTACCTCTGGGCCACCAGGACAATAAAAGCAGTCTTAGACTCTGCTATATTTCACACAAGGCCTGTTCAACGAGCTTATGGCGCCGTGAACCTCTAATGGGGACCACCCATGCCACTTAGGTGATCAGAGCAACGTTTTACCAAATGTGGCTTCGAAACACGAGGATCCATATATATTTCATTAGCCCAATAAAGCATGCGGACAATTCCAATATAATCAACACCTCACCCCACCAGGATTCAAACCCACGATCTTCTAATTGTGACCGGGGAACGCTACCTCTGGCCCACCAGGACACTAAAAGCATTCCTAGACTCTGCTATATTTCACACAAAGCCTGTTCAACGAGCTTATGGCGCCGTGAACCTCTAATGGGGACCCTCCGCGCCGCTTAGGTGATCAGAGCAACGTTTTACCAAATGTGGCTTCGAAACCCGAGGATCCATATATATTTCATTAGACCATTAAAGCACGCGGACTTCTACATATAATCAACACCTCACCCCTCCAAGATTTGAACCAACAATCTTATAATTGTGACCCGGGGACGCTACCTCTGGGCCACCAGGACAATAAAAGCAGTACTAGACTCTGATATATTTCACACAAAGCCTGTTCAACGAGCTTATGGCGCCGTGAAACTCTAATGGGGACCACCCGTGCCGCTTAGGTGATCAGACAAACATTTTACCAAATGCGGCTTCGAAACACGAGGATCCATATATTTTTCATTAGCCCAATAAAGCACGCGGACTTCTTCATATAATCAACACCTCACCCCACCAGGATTCGAACCAACGAACTTCTAATTGTGACCGGGGAATGCTACCTCTGGCCCACCAGGACAATAAAAGAAGTCCTAGACTCAGCTATTTTTCACACAAAGCCTGTTCAACGAGCTTATGGCTCCGTGAACCTCTAATGGGGACCACCCATGCCGCTTAGGTGATCATAGCAACGTTTTACCAAATGCGGCTTCGAAACACGAGGATCCATATATATTTCATTAGCCCAATAAAGCATGCGGACTTCTTCATATAATCAACACCTAACCCCACCAGGATTTGAACCCATGGTCTTATAATTGTGACCGGGCGACGTTACCTCAGGGCCACCAGGAAACTAAAAGCATTCCTAGACTCTGCTATATTTCACACAAGGCCTGTTCAACGAGCTTATGGCGCCGTGAACCTCTAATGGGGACCTCCCGTGCCGCTTAGGTGATCAGAGCAACGTTTTACCAAATGTGGCTTCGAAACACGAGGATCCATATATATTTCTTTAGCCCAATAAAGCATGCGGACTATTCCAATATAATCAACACCTCACCCCACCAGGATTCAAACCCACGATCTTATAATTGTGAACGGGGGACGCTACCTCTGGCCCACCAGGACACTAAAAGCATTCCTAGACTCTGCTATATTTCACACAGAGCCTGTTCAACGATCTTATGGCGCCGTGAACCTCTAATGGGGACCCTCCGTGCCGCTTAGGTGATCAGAGCAACGTTTTACCAAATGTGGCTTCGAAACCCGAGGATCCATATATATTTCATTAGACCATTAAAGCACGCGGACTTCTACATATAATCAACACCTCACCCCTCCAAGATTTGAACCCACAATCTTATAATTGTGACCGGTAGACGCTCCCTCTGGGCCACCAGGACAATAAAAGCAGTACTAGACTCTGCTATATTTCACGCAAAGCCTGTTCAACGAGCTTATGGCGCCGTGAACCTCTAATGGGGACCACCCATGCCGCTTAGGTGATCAGAGCAACGTTTTACCAAATGCGGCTTCGAAACCCGAGGATCCACATATTTTTCATGAGCCCAATAAAGCACGCGGACTTCTACAAATAATCAACACCTCACCCCACCAGGATTTGAACCCACGATCTTATAATTGTGACCGGGGAATGCTACCTCTGGGCCACCAGGACAATAAAAGCAGTCCTAGACTCTGCTATATTTCACACAAAGCCTGTTCAACGAGCTTATGGCGCCGTGAACCTCTAATGGGGACCACCCGTGCCGCTTAGGTGATCAGAGCAACGTTTTACCAAATGCTGCTTCGAAACACGAGGATGCATACATATTTCATTAGCCCAATAAAGCACGCGGACTTCTACATATAATCAACACCTCACCCCACCAGGATTTGAACCCACGATCTTATAATTGTGACCGTGGAATGCTACCTCTGGGCCACCAGGACACTAAAAGCAGTCCTAGACTCTGCTATATTTCACACAAAGACTGTTCAACGAGCTTTTGGCGCCATAAACCTCTAATGGGGACCACCCGTGCCGCTTAGGTGATCAGAGCAGCGTTTTACCAAATGCGGCTTCGAAACACGCGGATCCATATATATTTCATTAGCCCAATAAAGCATGCGGACTTCTACATATAATCAACACCTCACCTCACCAGGATTTGAACCCACGATCTTATAATTGTGACCGGGGGACGCTACTTCTGGGCCTCCAGGACAATAAAAGCAGTCCTAGACTCTGCTATATTTAACACAAAGCCTGTTCAACGAGCTTATGGCGTCGTGAACCTCTAATGGGGACCACCCGTGCCGCTTAGGTGATCAGACAAACATTTTACCAAATGCGGCTTCGAAACACGAGGATCCATATTTTTTTCATTAGCCCAATAAAGCACGCGGACTTCTTCATATAATCAACACCTCACCCCACCAGGATTCGAACCCACGACCTTCTAATTGTGACCGGGGAACGCTACCTCTGGGCCACTAGGACACTAAAAGCATTCCTAGACTCTGCTATATTTCACACAAAGCCTGTTCAACGAGCTTATGGCGCCGTGAACCTCTAATGGGGACTAACCCGTGCCGCTTAGGTGATCAGAGCAAAATTTTACCAAATGCGGCTTCGAAACCCGAGGATCCATGTATATTTCATTAGCCCAATAAAGCACGCGAACTTCTACATTTAATCAACACCTCACCCCACCAGGATTTGAACCAACGATCTTATAATTGTGACCGGGGAATGCTACCTCTGGACCACCAGGACAATAAAAGCAGTCCTAAACTCTGCTATATTTCACACAAAGCCTGTTCAACGAGCTTATGGCGCCGTGAACCCCTAATGGGGACCACGAGTGCCGCTTAGGTGATCAAAACAACATTTACCAAATCTTACGGCTTCGAAGAAGGATCCATATATATTTCATTAATTTAATAACATGCGGACTTCACATTTAATCAACGCTTACCTCACCCCACCAGGTTGAACCCGATCTTATATAATTGTGACCGGGGAGCGCTACCTCTGGGCCACCAGGACAATAAATCAGTCTTGCTATATTTTTAAAGGCCTGTTCAACGACTATGGCGCCGTGAACCTCTAATGAGGACCACCCATACCGCTTAGGTGATCAAACAACGTTTTTGCAAATGTGGCTTCGAAACGAGGATCCATATATATTTCATTAGCCCAATAAAGCATGCGGACAATTCAGCTATAATCAACACCTCACCCCACTAGGATTCGAACCCACGATCTTCTAATTGTGACGGGGAACGCTACCTCTGGGCCACCAGGACACTAAAAGCATTCCTAGACTCTGCTATATTTCACACAAAGCCTGTTCAACGAGCTTATGGCGCCGTGAACCTCTAATGGGGACCACCCGTGCCGCTTAGGTGATCAGAGCAACGTTTTACCAAATCTGGCTTCGAAACACGAGGATCTATATATATTTCATTAGCCCAATAAAGCACGCGGACTTCTACATATAATCAACACCTCACCCCACCAGGATTTGAACCCACGATCTTATAATTGTGACAGGGGAACGCTACCTCTGGGCCACTAGGACAATAAAAGCAGTCCTAGACTCTGCTATATTGCACACAAAGCCTGTTCAACGAGCTTATGGCGCCGTGAACCTCTAATGGGGACCACCCGTGC
>NW_024756109.1:0-19272 GCF_018991925.1 Homarus americanus
ACCCTTGATACTGACCCTAGATACTGACCCTTGATACTGACCCTAGATACTGACCCTTGATATTGACCCTTGAGACTGACCCTTGATACTGACCCTTGAGACTGACCCTTGAGACTGACCGTTGAGACTGACCCTTGAGACTGACCCTTGATACTGACCCTTAAGACTGACCCTTGATACTGACCCTTGATACTGACCCTTGATACTGACCCTTGATACTGACCCTTGAGACTGACCCTTGAGACTGACCCTTGATACTGACCTTCGATACTGACCCTTGAGACTGACCCTTGATACTGACCCTTGAGATTGACCCTTAATAATAAACCTAATCAATAATTCCCATATCGCCCCCGTACCATACACCCCATTCACCTCCCCCACCCCCATTACTCCCTCATCCCCTCTTTCATAATCCCCATCCCTGCCATTCTATTACCCCATTAAGAACATAAGAACATACAGTAAGAATGGAGGAAACTATAGCGAGCCCATTGGACCATACTGGGCAGTCCCGTTTACACCCAACTCCTATTGCTCATATATCCGTCCACCTATATTCGAAGTTCTCCAGTGTTCGAGTTAATGATGAAGTTCGGTAACTTGTTCAACTCATCCACTACTCTATTTCCAAACCAATGTTTACCTATCTTGCGCCTCAATCTAAATGTGTCTATTTTAAAACCATTGCCACGAGTTTGCTCCCGGTTGGATAATTTATGTGTCTTTGTTATATCACCTTTGTTTAGCCCTGACTTCCATATATACACCTCGATCATATCTCCTCTCACTCTACGCCTCTATACTCAAGGTTCCTAATGTCTGTAAATAGTTTTCCACCACACACCCATTCTATCACCCCACCCCACCCCCCCCCTCATTCCTCCACCACCTACCCCTCCTATCACCCCTATTCCTCCACCACCTACCCATTCTAATCCCAAAACCACAACTCGTTACCTCATCTCATATCCCTATACTAAACCCCACCTCACCTCACCCCACCTCACCTCACCCCACCTCACCTCACCCCACCTCACCTCACCCCACCTTACCAATCAGTGGCTAATATTATCACACTATTCCCGTCCTTATCTATAAAAAAAGGTGTTTCAAAATAAGTTATCTTGGGTTGATTACGCGAACAATGTCTTGGGTTGTTTGTGGGTGGAGGAGGCGTGCTGGGTGACTGACAGGAGCATTGTATAGTGTATGGTAGGTGGCGTGGGGGGTGTATGTCTCTTCATATATGGCGTGGTGAGGTTGTAGCTTAATGTTTTCTATGGAGGGAGATGTTTGCACGCCCATTGTGAGAGAGAGAGAGAGACATAGTAAGGGGTGAGATAGTGAGGTTATTATTGATCATGAAAGGTGGTAGACAAAGTGATGTACAACTGATGATGATGATGATGATGATGACCAAGGAGTAAGAGGAGAATGTGGAGGGAACAAAAAAATGTGGTTGAGAAAGAATAAATAATAAAGATAACTATAAGAGAGACGAGAAAAGAAGAAGAAGAAGAAGAAAAAGATTATGGAAGAGAGAAAAATAAGACTAATAATTACAAACAAGAAAAACTAATAAATTCTTCAAATTAAACAAGAGTAAAAATAAGATAGTAAAACAATATGATAAACAAAGACCCCACACAGAAATAAACAAGACTCTTACTTAAACAAACACGTGAGCAATTTGTTTGTTGTCATGGGACGTTCCATTGTAAACAAAAAATATGTTCTTGTCATCCATCATCAATCGTGGCTCTTGGCTTTATTTACACATATGGGTGACGGTGTAGTGACGGTGTGGTGTGATGGTGAGGGTGACGGTGTGGTGTGATGGTGAGGAGGTGACGGTGTGGTGTGATGATGAAGAGGTGGAGGTGACGGTGTAGTGACGGTGTGGTGTGATGGTGAGGAGGTGGAGGTGACGGTGTAGTGTATTGTAGTGCTGACTGGTGTGGTGTGGTGTGGTGGTGACAATGTGGCGTGGTGGTGATAGGTGTAGTGTATCAGGTGCAAAGACCCTCACCTGGGTTTCACCTGCTGTAATGAATGTAAATACCTCATTAGCCTGTATCTCTCGTGGTACGGATAATACCTTTCCTTCGCATTAACCAACATTTAGACCTTTCTACCTATTTATGTATCTTTAGTGTATCAAATATGTCAGTATGTGAAATACCAATGAAAGTGTTTGGTTTGGTTTAGGTTAGGTTAGGTTAGGTTAGGTTAGGTTAGGTTAGGTTAGGTGTTAAATTTTAATATTTTTTTGCAGTTCTCAATTGAATAACCTAACCTAACCTAACCTAGCCTAACCTAACCTAAACTAACCTATCTATCGTCTCCCTCTTTTACTTACGAAGAAAACAACAACTGCAAACTCAATTTTCTTCCAATTACTGACAAAAGATTCCACAATGATTATTATTTTTTTTGGCGGACGACGAACGAACGAACGAAGTAACACAACCTATAAACTTTATTATACACAATAGGATAAAACTCTCGCTATTATTTTCACGCTGTAATAATTTTTTTATTAATATTTCGTTTAATTTTTGTTAATGGTTCCTTTGTCATTTTTACTCAAATTAAATTAGACGTTTAACACAGGAGATACGGTTCATTAGTTGTGTGTTCTTGTGTTACTTTAGTTTATGCTGTGTTACATGATCAGTGGTAAAGGTGGGTTAATAAATATTGCCTCACCGTTTAATTGTGCCAGTGGTGTTGTGATTATTGAGGCGCTTACTATACCCGGTTAATGGGTTATTGACTATATTGGGTTGTGTTGTTAGTGGGTATAATGTGTTATTTTAGTATATCAGGTAATTTATTGAGTGAGTATACCAGGTAATTAATTGAGTGAGTATACCAGGTAATTTATTGAGTGAGTATACCAGGTAATTAATTGAGTGAGTATACTATGTAATTTATTGAGTGAGTATACTCGGTAATTTATTGAGTGAGTATAACAGGTAATTTATTGAGTGAGTATACCGGGTAATTTATTGAGTGAGTATACCTGGTAATTTATTGAGTGAGTATACCAGGTAATTTATTTAGGGAGTATACCAGGTAATTTATTGAGGGAGTATACCAGGTAATTTATTTAGGGAGTATACCAGGTAATTTATTTAGGGAGTATACCAGGTAATTTATTTAGGGAGTATACCAGGTAATTTTATTTAGAGAGTATACCAGGTAATTTATTTAGAGAGTATACTTGCAATTTTATTTAGGAGTATGTACTATGTAATTTATTTAAGGAGTATACTCAGGTAATTTATTTAGAGAGTATACTAGGTAATTTATTTAGGAGTATACTCAGGTAATTTATTTAGGAGTATACCAGGTAATTTATTTAGGAGTATACCAGGTAATTTATTTAGGGACTATACCTGTGTAATTTATTTAAGGAGTATACCAGGTAATTTATTTAGAGAGTATACCAGGTAATTTATTTAGGGAGTATACCAGGTAATTTATTTAGGGAGTATACCAGGTAATTTATTTAGGGAGTATAGCAGGTAATTTATTTAGGGAGTATACCAGGTAATTTATTTAGGGAGTATACCAGGTAATTTATTTAGGGAGTATACCAGGTAATTTATTTAGAGAGTATACCAGGTAATTTATTTAGGGAGTATACCAGGTAATTTATTTAGAGAGTATACCAGGTAATTTATTTAGGGAGTATAGCA
The DNA here is from genome assembly GCF_018991925.1 of Homarus americanus. Classification (NCBI taxonomy): domain Eukaryota; kingdom Metazoa; phylum Arthropoda; class Malacostraca; order Decapoda; family Nephropidae; genus Homarus; species Homarus americanus. Next base: position 3,708 of record NW_024756109.1, read on the forward strand.
GGTAATTTATTTAGGGAGTATACCAGGTAATTTATTTAGGGAGTATAGCAGGTAATTTATTTAGGGAGTATACAGGTAATTTATTTAGGGAGTATACCAAGTTATTGAGTCACTGAATATACCTAATTTGTATTTATTTAGTATATCGGAGTATGCTGTATAGTAAGAGGGTATAACGTATTATCCCAGTATACTGCGTTATTTAGTTGCTGAGTGTATGTAGTTATTTAATGAACTTATTATGTTATCATTGAACTAACTCAATTATTCAATTACTAAATGTACCTGATCATTAATTATTAACTATATCAGGTAATTTGGTTAATTAATGCAGCAGGTTAATTAGTGACTGATTATACCTGGACATGAGTAAATAAATGTGCGCGTATTTATGTCTGTTGCTTTATGGTCCAAGGGTCTAGCCTCTCCCTGTTGCTGTGTATACTTGTATTTCATCTCTCTCCCAATACACAGAGAGAGAGAGAGAGAGAGAGAGAGAGAGAGAGAGGTCAGTGACCGCCACCAGATGACCCTTCTTGCAGTTTACTTGGAAGCAGAACCCGAGTACCAGAATCGTGTGTGTGTCTCTGCAAGGGATTTAGGCTCTTGTCTCTCACAGGGAAACATAAGGTATAAATTGATACATATCACGACTATGTCTCACGGACAGTGTTCCCTTTACGCCGTGTCGAAGCTCTTACATGGCTTGACAGAGAGAGAGAGAGAGAGAGAGAGTGTGTGTGTGTGGATTTTTTTTTCGGGTGTCGCGGCGTTCCTGAGGCAAGTGAGCGTCTGTGTAGCCTCTTTACACTCTGGGGTCAAATGAGAATTTTTTTGTTTCGTGGGTTTTTTTCAGGAGGAGGATGAGGCAAATTGTGGGGTGTTGTTTGGTTTGGAAATGGACTCTCTCTCTCTCTCTCTCTCTCTCTCTCTCTCTCGTTCGTATTATTCAGAGGAACAAAATAAAATGGTACTTAAAGATTGGAAGCTTCACACTTACATAATCACTAACACTAACACACACACAATCACTACCACTTACACTAACATTTACACAAACACTACCACTTACACAATCTAACACACACTCACACACACTTACCTTAATAATAATATCACCTGAAGAAATTCGAGCTCATTACCTCACCTGCCCAGACTGTCTCGTGAATCTGTGTTAATAGAGGCGGTAACTCGCGTAGGTGAACGAGGTGGTCTGCGGGGGACGGACACAGGAGCACCAGCGCCACAGTCGGCCGTCACACAAACTAATCACTCCCTCTGATGGGCTCTTGATACTCTCTGCTATGCTCGCTTATCTGTCTCTGAGGGTATGCTAATATGCTCTAGTATGTTCCCGTCTATTTAAGATATGCTCCCATCTATCTTAAAGAGCTTATGCTAGGTTGGTCTGATATGCTCCTCAAAGACTATGCTGATATACTCTTGTCATCTGATGCCATTATGTTCATATCTCTCTAAAGGATATACTAATATGTTCTGATATGTTGGTATGGTTCTATGTCTCTCAGAGGGTGTGCTGATGTACTATAATAGCATATGGGGTATGCTGACATACTGGGTTATGTAGCTAGGCTCATATCTCTCTTACAGGGTATGCTAATATACCCTGATATGCTCGCATCTATCTCTGAGCGTATACTGGTTGACTCTAATGACATAAGAGATATGCTGGTATGCTTCTAAGGGAATATGTTAACATACTCTAATAATAATTTGAAATGAGGTTAGTTATACTTTAGATTCAGGGGATACACTGATATGATATGAATTAACCTAGAAGTATACTGATATGTTCTCAAGGCATTCAGGGGATCTGTTAGTATGCTTCGACATACTTTCGGAACAAGGTAAACTGGACCTTCAGAAGATAGGGTGATATGCTGACATATTCTGATGGATCTAAGAGAGAGTGGAAGACTATGAGAGCTAGTTAATATACTCAGGTATGTTGATATCCCTTCATGGCACTTGGGATATATGGTAATATACTCCGATGTGTCTCTTTGGATATACTGATATGCCACTAATGGGTCCCCAGAAAGCAGGAGACAAGTTGATCTGCTTCGAGGACACTAATCTGTATAATGATACGTTCCCTGACTGTTAAGAAGTATACTGGTATATTTCAAATGTTGCTTAGTATTATAGTATACTTTGGGCTGTTCTGAACATATTTCACAGCTGATTTTCAGAAATATATGCTGCTGTCACTGGCTTGTTTATTCCGGAGACATTGATTATACTTTGAGTATGTTGATATGCTTTGTTACCAGTCAAGGAATATGCTGATATGTTCTGATACTACTCAGTGATTACCCTGATATACTTAGATACCTGACAGTATTTATTGGAGTATAGTGTCGTATACTCTGATGTCATTCTAGTGATATGCTGATGAGCTGACATACGGCTTTATGTAACTGTGATATACTGAATTCATATACATCCATTCCTCACGCTTAATATATATGATATTCAAAACAATGCTGATATTATTTATGTTATACCCTGATTATATACTAACATACTACAGTGTCATTTATAGTGTATGATAGTACACATTGGGGGGTATACTTTGAGGTTATTTAGAGAATATGATGGCAAATGGTGATATACTCTGTTGCCATATTTGGTATAAACAGATATAATTTATATAATATACCGATAGATATAACTAAATATCTGTGAAGTAAATCCTGTACTTTTTGATATACCATTCAGGGTGAAGGTATGCTAATATACCACGATAGCACCCGTCTCTCAGCGCTAATATACCCTGATGGCACACTTAACATCCTGGCGCCGGTCGTGGGGTATACTGATATGCTAAAGTCTTCTTCATCTTCTAGTATCTCGACTTCAGGTTCGTAAACTGTGATTACTTAAACGTATTTAACGCTCGTTTACGTAACTTTTTTGTAGAATAAATGAATGTATATCCGGGATTCTTCTGTTTCTTTGTCCACCTGATGTTTGCGTCCATGTTGAGGAGAACCACTTAGCGGGGCTCGCATTTTCCCATAATGTGTTCCCTCAAGTTCCATAATTTGCACTTAGTGAAGCCACGATATCCAGCGTTATGTTGCCCGTCTCACTTCCTTCTGGGTTATGTGTCTTAAGTTGGTGAAAACATTAAATTAAGGCTGAATTATTGTTAAATGTTAAGGTATTATAGTACTTGTCTGTCGTGTTGTTAATATAACATTGTTTCACCAGCAGTATGTACTCAACAGCTTATTAACATCGTTGACGAGTCAGAACCGCAACACTGAACCAATCTATATGAACATTAACACAAAAAATAAATTGTTACATTACATCGACTATCAAGACATAGCTTACAATACAAATTAATAAATAATTGTACCAGGGGGATAAAAATATTAGTTACAAAAAATTATAAAAATAGTCTTAATGTTCACGCCAGAACTTACCCCATAACAAAAGCCATACAACATTTTCCCAGTTAAGACTTTGTTAAATACAATCTCAAACTGCTGAAGATTTACAGCATTCGATCAAAGTTTGTCTCACTGTCAGATCTGTCACAGTGGGGTGCTGGGTCCCCGGCCACATTGATCAAGTCATAGATGAGCCGAATCCTTGATTTTTGTCTCAGTAAAGGTACATTTTATAATCATTTTATATGAATAACGTTATAACTTATAAAACCATTCTGACGTTGTTAAAATAATTTGAATGCTCAGATCTATATAATAAATGTAAATAACTAATGTGGGAAAAGAGAGGAATATTTGAGAAGAGAAATAGTTGTTTTGTGTATATTGTTGTCAACATTTGGCTTCTCGGCCCCACCATCATCCCTGTTTCTGGTTGTTATCAACACTCGCATCTCTTGGATAAGTTGACCAATGGAGTGAAAGGAAGATAATTTTGTTCTTGTTTTTAACTCCTTCTCGGAAACTGTGTGTGGGTGGTGTGTGTGTGTGTGTGTGTGTGTGTGTAACAGCACCTTTGATTTATACAAATATTCACCCAAATGAATAACACCAAGTGATTCACCATGTTATTCACGACTCTTAGATCACTTGGCTTGCGTCTCTCAAAAGGTCGAGCCAGGGTCAGCTGATTCAGTAAACACCGCTCACATTAATAGGGACCTGCCACACTTTGCCATAAACAGATAAATTGTACCGGGAATTTTCCCCCCACACACTCACCATTGTCACTTTATGTAACTTGCTGACAAAACCCATGACCCTTCAGGCCTTTTACGCCCTTAATGCATGAGTCATAAAGGCAAGCATGAACTCCGCATGCTTCCCAGTTGGGCACTGTAAACGCTTCTGCGCTTCACCTTGTACAGGATGTAAGGGGGTGCCCAATAAACTAGCCCCCTCGTGGGCAATCTGTAATCACTACCACTGTCTCGCGGCCCAGAGTAGTAGTTGGACATATCACTAGACAGGGAAGTTCACACTTAACACAAGTGTTATCTCAAGGTGATATTCACAACACTTCCCTGGACAGAATTCATAATTTATTTTCTCATATTATATCTGTGTGTATACCTGCTACTAGATAAACAGAAAATGCCAAGAAGTGTTTACATCAAGCGCTGCCACTTAAGAGTTCCAAGAACTAAATTAAAACAATTAGTGTGTGTGTGTGTGTGTGCATGGTGTGTGTGTGCATGGTGTGTGTGTGCATGGTGTGTGTGTGTGTGTGAGTGTGCATGGTGTGTGTGTGCATGGTGTGTGTGTGTGTGTGTATATATGGTGTGTGTTTGTTTGTTTGTATGGTGTGTGCATGGTGTGTGTGTGTGTGTGTGTATGTGTGTATGGTGTGTGTATGTGTATGGTGTGTGTATGTATGGTGTGTGTGTGTGTGTATGGTGTGTGCATGTATGGTGTGTGTATGGGTGTGTGTATGGTGAGTGTATGTATGGTGTGTGTGATTGTGCATGGTGAGTGTGTGACTGTGTATGGGGTGTGTGTGTGTGTGTGTGTGTGTTTCCAATGCCATGAGGATAACATACAATTCTTAAAGCAGTGGTCACATGGGCGCATTTTTTTTTTAGCAATTTCTTGCCGGAAAGTTATTTCGAGCAATTTTCGAGAAATTCGAGCAAGTTTTTGAAGCATTTTTATTGACAATCGTGATAGTCAATTTCTTGACTATTTCGAGCAAGATTATTGGTTCAAAACCCGGTTAATACCATATTTAATGACACGAAGCTTATTTATCGAGTATTTACCTTGGCTATATATAACATAGATCAATAACATTATGTATAAAATGCACAAACAGTTTTTTACGACACACTGAGTTTATTATTTGGGTGGTGTTTTGGCGTGTTTGTTTACAAAACACAAGCCCATACAGCCGGTCATTCTCCACACACTAACAACCCTCCCTACTGTAACTGCGATAGTTGAACCAGTCTATATTAAACACTCGTTCCTCCTCCTCGCCAGCCACTTACGAGTCCCAATAGTTTTTCTTCGCTTTCTCTCATTTCTTTTTAATAATAACAATAATACCAAGGATAGCTGCTACGTCGTCTGCATTGTTGTTGTGATGTTCCGTCTCCCTTCTACTCGCACAGCGGCGTTAACTTTTTTTTCTTGCTGTAGTAACTGAACCAAGAGCCACTCGTGTGACCACATTTGGAAGAAATTACTCGTAATTTCTTGCTCCAAATTAATTGCTCATCAAAGGGATCGTGTGACCGTAACTTAAGTCACCCTTTAAGAAAAACTGTAAATACTGATTCACAAAACTTAAGGATAATTTCTGACTTGGAACCATCGGTGTAATGCAGAAACAGTTATTGTATTCTAAAACCTACCCAAGAAATCTTTTACCCACTTACGATATAATTCTTTTCTATTCCATCAATAGATGTTATTTTACTTTTTTATACGTATTTTTATTTTAGTAATTTATAAACTATTTTCTTTATATACTTCATTACCTTTTAGTGTAATGAAGAAAATGAATTACAGAAGGTTTTTATAATTATATTGCGAACAATATTTTTCCTCGCAATAAATAAACAATGACGATGATCTTGTTTACAATATGGAGCTTGATGTCTTACTCCATGTTCGTTTATTACATTTTCTGCCATACCCGACTGTTCTTTTCTTTCTTGTGGTGAAGGTTTTTGACAATTGATATATATATAAAGTTGAGTTAAGAATAATGACTCTGATATTATAGCCATTAGGTCCTGAATAATAAGTGGTGTCTAAGTGAACAAATGTATGATGTCTTCAATTACCAGCGTAGTGTGGGGTAACAGTGGGGGTAGAAGCGAAGGGTAGGAGTAAGGTGTGGGAGTAAGGCGTGGGAGTAAGGGTGGGAGTAAGGGGTGGGAGTAACGGGTGCGAGTAAGGGGTGGGAGTAAGGGGTATGAGTAAGGGGTGGGAGTAAGGGGTAGAAGTAAGGGGTAGAAGTAAGGGGTGGGAGTAAGGGGTAGGAGTAAGGGGTAGGAGTGACGAGTAAGAATGTGGGACAAGAGGGAGGGGTAGCAGTGGGGGAAGGGTTAGGTTACAAACTTCTATTTACTTCAACATCTGTATCCTGCTGGTGATGTTCTCTCTTTAAACAATTTATAAAATAAATAAATAAATGGTCAGGTGTAAAAGGTAAGAGTATTTAACAGAGTAATACCGAGGTAATACAAGAAAGAACTAAAAACTGTCCACTGTGTGTATCAACATTTTATAAAAGTATTTGTGAAGCTGTAAAATACTTAGATATAAACTTTTAATTCAACTCTGTAATAAAAATAATTGCAATAATGAATTTAAACAAGAAATGAACTGGGTGAAAAAAATCTACAAAATACTAAAAATATAAAAAAGAAGAATTACAGTAAAACCTGAATCATTGTAATAAACATTATTAAACTTTTCGTTGTTATGACCTAAAACAAACAAGGAAGACTCGTCTAGATTTTCGCTCTGTGAATTAACTCCTTGGATTGCTTTTGGGCAAGAGGGGAGTTACTCCGACTTATTCCGTGAAAATATTCCCAACTGTCCATAGAATCCGTTACAGTTTCCTTTATAGTAAGTGACTCACAAATGATTAATATTCCCATTCTACTGTGCTTGTATATATCAGAACAGGAAGATTTGTGGGATAAGAATATTATGATTTGTTTGATGACAATATCAAATGTTATAACTACCAAAGTGTTATTTTCGTGATCGATACCCGGCTGCCAGGATTATAACATCGTTTACAAGTTCAGTAAATATATCATGCAGATTAAAACCTAACCTAGTCTATTGTAACCAAACTTAGCCTTTCCTAAGCTAACTTAGACTATCCTAAACTAGCCTAACCTATCCTAATCACACCAAACCTAACCTATCCTAAATTTATATATCATCAACAGATTTATAGATATGTTGGAGAAATAATTATCAAAAGTTTGTTGTCTCTGCAAATGTATTTAAAAAAAAAAATGAAATGAAAATTTTCTAGAGAACTCAATTGTGTCATGAGTGTTGCAGCTTGGTTAGGTTAGGTAACATTAGGTTAGGTTAGATAAGGTAAGGTAAGATTAGGTAAGGTGAGGTAGTGTTAGGGTTAAATACATTTTACTAATTTTGCATCAAAAAAATCACGACTGAATGTATCGGATAAAAACCTCTGAATATAATTCTTTTTCTGAGAAAAAAAATTCTTTACCACTTATTTTTTGCCCCACTTTTTTTATTAGGTTTGATGAACTTAGATTAGGTTAGGTATTATTTAACTCTGAGTCATGGGTACTTATTGGATACTTGGAAGAATAACTTGTTATAACTTGGTCCTAACAAAGGCGGAGTCTAAGCAAAAATGTTCACTTGACCTCATATTTGGATTTCATTACTGAAGGATATTTACAGCTATACCACATTAATAAGGTATATCTGCAAGTTTATTCAGTCATAAAAAAAATATACCCTAAATGTGGACAATAAAAATCTTCTATTTTGGTACAAATTACTTGAAAAGTTGTAAGAAGACAAAAGCTGCGTCTCTTCCATTCAGCGAGAAATAGAACACTCAAGCCTCTTCTTGTCGTAAAAAAAAACTAATATTGTATTTTAGTATGTTGATGTACAAAACATTTTCTTCATTATTCTATGATAAAACAAGTCTAACAAGCATTATTAAAACATATATTATTAATTTTTTTTTCATGCAATCGGGAAATAGCGACTACTATACCCAGGTTGATCGTGTTGAGGTGCTGTAAGTTACGGGCTAGATTACGAGCTCACTTACGGAGTTCGATGCCAAATATTTGTTTTGAGTATCCCGTTCGGAGACTGTAAGTCCAGTTACTTGGTAAACAAGGAGATAAAGTGAAATAAACTGCTGTACCTAAATATTATGTAACTCAAAATTTATTCCCAAAACAGCACGTTTACAGATGAAAATAATAAAAGCATAAATAATACAAACAAAATCAATTAATATGTTTTTTATTACAGTATTTTTTTATATCAGAAGCATACTGTAGGTTCAGCGCTTCTTTGTGTTTTTCCCGGTGAAGATGTAGTCTCCCCATGGCAGGTACTGGTCCTTTTGTACATGGCAGAAAGTGGTAGTTTCCTTCTTCTTCTTCTTGTTTTGTGTCTTCTTGTTGTTTTGGGTCTTAGTGTGTTTTGTGGTCTGCAGTTTGTTAGATCGGGGGCCCTTCTCCTTCACCTGGCAAGGCTTCACCTCCACCTTAGACACCTTCGATACAGTGCGTCGGAACACCATTGTGATGTACTGACATTAACAGCTCTCTCACTGAGGTCAAATCAAAATTTGACCATACAGAAAGAATTTACGGTTTAATAAGGTTGGAATTTAAAGAAATTGACAACAAAATGAAGCTCTGTTTATCACTATAGTGAAGAGGGATGGTGTTGTAGTGATGATGGATGGTGTTATAATATGTAGTGATGATGGATGGTGTTATAATATGTAGTGATGATGGATGGTGTTATATGTAGTGATGATAGGATGGTTCTATATGTAGTGATGATGGATGGTGTTATATGTAGTGATGATGGATGATGTTATATGTAGTGATGATAGGATGGTTTTATATGTAGTGATGATGGGTGGTGTTATATGTAGTGATGATGCATGATGTTATATGTAGTGATGATGGTTGGTGTTATATGTAGTGATGCTGGATGGTGTTATATGTAGTGATGATGGATAGAGTTATATGTAGTGATGGATGATGTAATATGTAGTGATGATGGGTGGTGTTATATGTAGTGATGTTGGATGGTGTTATATGTAGTGATGATGGATGATATTATATGTAGTGATGATAGGTTGGTTTTATATGTAGTGTTGATGGTTGGTGTTATATGTAGTGATGATGCATGATGTTATATGTAGTGATGATGGGTGGTGTTATATGTAGTGATGCTGGATGGTGTCATATGTAGTGATGATGGATGGAGTTATATGTAGTGATGATGGATGATGTTATATGTAGTGATGATGGGTGGTGTTATATATAGTGATGTTGGATGATGTTATATGTAGTGATGATAGGATGGTTTTATATGTAGTGATGATGGATGGTGTTATATGTAGTGATGATGCATGATGTTATATGTAGTGATGATGGTTGGTGTTATATGTAGTGATGCTGGATGGTGTTATGTAGTGATGATGGATAGAGTTATATGTAGTGATGATGGATGATGTTATATGTAGTGATGATGGGTGGTGTTATATGTAGTGATGTTGGATGGTGTTATATGTAGTGATGATGGATGATATTATATGTAGTGATGATAGGTTGGTTTTATATGTAGTGTTGATGGATGGTGTTATATGTAGTGATGATGCATGATGTTTTATGTAGTGATGATGGGTGGTGTTATATGTAGTGATGCTGGATGGTGTCATATGTAGTGATGGTGGATGGATTTATATGTAGTGATGATGGATGATATTATATGTAGTGATGATGGTTGGTGTTATATGTAGTGATGTTGGATGGTGTTATATGTCGTGATGGATGGTTCTATATGTAGTGATGGTGGATGGTGTTATATATAGTGATGATGGATCGTGTTATATGTAGTGATGATGGATAGTGTTATATGTAGTGATGATGATGGATGGTGTTATAAGTAGTGATGATGGATGTTGTTATATGTAGTGATGAAGGATGGTGTTAGTGAAGATTATGAAGTGAGATGTAGTGAAGATTGTGAAGTGAGGTGTAGTGATGATTGTGAAGTGAGATGTAGTGAAGATTGTGAAGTGAGATGTGGTGAAGATTGTTAAGTGAGATGTAGTGAAGATTGTGAAGTGAGATGTAGTGAAGATTGTGAAGTGAGATGTAGTGAAGATTGTGAAGTGACATGTAGTGAAGATTGTGAAGTGAGATGTACTGAAGATTGTGAAGTGAGATGTACTGAAGATTGTGAAGTGAGATGTAGTGAAGATTGTGAAGTGAGATGTAGTGAAGATTGTGAAGTGAGATGTAGTGAAGATTGTAAAGTGGGATGTAGTGAAGATTGTGAAGTGAGATGTAGTGAAGATTGTGAAGTGAGATGTTGTGAAGATTGTGGAGTGAGATGTAGTGAAGATTGTGAAGTGAGATGTAGTGAAGATTGTGAAGTGAGATGTAGTGAAGATTGTGAAGTGAAATGTGGTAAAGATTGTGAAGTGAGATGTAGTGAAGATTGTGAAGTGAGATGTAGTGAAGATTATGAAGTGAGGTGTAGTGAAGATTGTGAGAAGTGGAGATGTGAGGTGGTGTGAAGATTGTGAAGTGAGATGTAGTGAAGATTGTGAAGTAAGATGTGGTAAAGATTGTGAAGTGAGATGTAGTGAAGATTGTGAAGGGAGATGTAGTGAAGATTGTGAAGTAAGATGTGGTAAAGATTGTGAAGTGAGATGTAGTGAAGATTGTGAAGTGAGATGTAGTGAAGATTGTGAAGTGAGATGTAGTGAAGATTGTGAAGTGAGATGTAGTGAAGATTGTGAAGTGAGATGTAGTGAAGATTGTGAAGTGAGATGTAGTGAAGATTGTGAAGTAAGATGTAGTGAAGATTGTGAAGTGTGATGTAGTGAAGATTGTGAAGTGAGATGTAGTGAAGATTGTGAAGTGAGATGTAGTTTAGATTGTGAAGTGAGATGTAGTGAAGATTGTGAAGTGAGATGTAGTGAAGATTGTGAAGTAAGATGTGGTAAAGATTGTGAAGTGAGATATAGTGAAGATTGTGAAGTAAGATATGGGGAAGATTGTGAAGTGAGATGTAGTGAAGATTGTGAAGTGAGATAGAGTGAAGATTGTGATGTAAGATTATAAAGTAAACTGTAGTAATTGAGGTTAAACGAACGCGGGTTATTCTGTAGTGTATCCGTGTCTTGTTAACGTGGACCCAACATGGCGGTGGTTCTCAATATAGATACGTTATTTTGCCGGGAATCTCTGTCAAAACAAAATATGAATCAACCATATTTAGCTTAAATTAACCTAGCGGCTTTATTATATATTCTAAGATTTTTAAGTTGGATAGATCAGATCAGGTTAGGTTAAGTCAGGATGGGTTAGGTTAGGTTAGTTTTGTTAATTTTGCCACTTAGAGGTTAGTTTATTGTGCCCCCCATACTCATCCTGTGAGCGGTAGCGCAAAGATATTACAAAGTGGTGTTAGATGAGGTAGGTGGTTAAGTTAAGTTTCAATAGGTTAGGTTAGATTACGTCAGGTTGGGTTAAGTTAGGTTAGGTAGGTAATAAGTAGATAGGTTTACGGTAGGTAGGTGGGAAAGTTAGGTTTGATTAGGTTAGCTTATGTCAGACGGGGAGGTTAGGTTAGATTACGTCAGGTTAGGTTAGATTATGTCAGGTTAGGTCAGATTACGTCAGGTTAGGTTAGATTATGTCAGGTTAGGTAATTAGGTAGAGGTGGGTAAAAAAGGTTAGGTTAGGTCGGCAGGTTTTAGTGTAGGAGCTTAAGTAATCCCGTAAAAATTTGATGTTAATTTTTGACACCATACATTATATTAATCCTTATAAACTATGTTAAGTAACTCTGGTGTCATTTTTTCTGAATGGATTATTATAAGTTTTATGCCATTAAAGAAGTTGTATCAAAGAGCGGCGTAATGAACCACAGACGTATTACCATTAAGTCCTAAGTAACTTAAAACATGACTAATAACCTATGAACATGTAGTATTATATGATTACAATTTAACATAATAAATTATGAATGCTGTTATAATATCTTAAGTGTGTTACAAACATGGCTGCTCATATATGCCATCCTGTCTCTGGCAAAGAAGACATTGCAGTGAGTAAAATTATTTGCTCAAGACAAATACTGGAAATTAAACATATACATATTACCATTATCTGAAAAGCTTAGAACCACCGTTTTATATTTATTAAAAGTTTGTAGTGTTATATATCATGTGTATACAAGTCACAAGTTATTATTTACGACATTGCTTCAGTCCTCGTCATCAGAGTCTTCTGTGTACAACAAATTCCTTCACCTTGTTTAGGCATTTCTCATCATCTGCTTGACAGTTACACATCTCGGTGCATGTCATGCTATTCTTTCTGATTCTTTCTGTATGAACATGACAATGATCCACATTTCTTGACGCCACATCCACATTTAACAAGTTCTGTGATTGCTTCTGGAGCTGGTGGTTGGTCTGATATTACTAGTATGAAACAGTCATTGTCAATCTTCCAGCCATGCTCTAATTGTGAAAGCATTTCACTGTCTGCATCACAAGACCACAGAAGAGCTTGATACTTTCCTCTCAATATATGATACTTTAGAGTTGCTGCAGTCGCTTCTGCCTGCGTTTTCTTGAAGAGATGCCATCTAAGTTTTCACAGTTTAGTGAAAGTCATTCGTGGACAGTAGAACTTAAATACAAATTCCTTTAGACCAATAAACATGTCTGCTGGAGGGCATTTGGTCTACTCAGCATCTTGAATGCATCTAGGACTTTTGTGTTAGATTTCATCAAAGTGCTCCAACATGCTTTCTTTCCTTTGCCAACAAATTTTCCAATGCAGTCAGATCCTGTGAAGGCATGGAAACCTGTAAGGCTCTCTGCCCAATGTGTCGTCGCTCACCAGTTCCTGTTTTCATACTTGTATTTTCTCCAAGTTGAGGCTGCTTTAATATGCCAAACACATCGGTGTCTGGTGACTTGATATGTACAGTGCTGCCCTTCTGTGATGCATATACTGTATGTCCTGCTTAAGTTCTATAACTTGTGATCGCAATTTGATGGTTGAGGTCTTATTTGCTGCTTTCTACGACAGATGATTAACCTTGGACATCTTTTCCCAGATGCTCAATGGACCACCAATACGTTCCTTGACAAAATTTTCATAATTTTGTCTTCCAACTTCATATGCACATAGATTGTCATATTTGGCATTTTCTGGCATTACAGCTCCAGTTACCAAGTTTAAAAGAGCATCATTTTCCTGGGATTACAGTCACCAATAACATTGTGTAGCTTCTGTACATCAGCATATTGACGGCTGACAATAGCTGTAGAGAGCTTATGGTGTTCTGTTCTTTTGTAATCTTTATGAGTTTGACTGAAATTTTTACGTGACCACATATTGTCTTGTTGAGTTTCTGAGAGAACTTCACGGCTAAATAGCGCCTCTGTATTGATAGCCGGTACATGTCGTAACATCCACCGCTCATAGTTAAATCTTTATGTCCGTTTATTTTGTCCTAATTTAAGTATCAAAGAGTGTTTTTATTTTTAAGTATCTTAAGTATCTTTTTTCCTCACTCTTAAGTATCTAGGTATGATGTTTTTTTCATTTTTAAGTAACTAACCATATTTTTGTTTTCATTATAAAATGTGATTGATATAGACAACAGAAGTAAATATCAGCTGGAGGTCGTAAACGAAGCTGATGTGAAGTATTTTGACTCGCTGTTCCCACGAGCTAATTGCTTCACTGGTTTATACCGAACTAATAAAACCGTCAACGAACCATCCGATTCAAATGTGTCTTAGGCGATACAGGGTGTTTATGCGTCACTCTGATACCAAGAATGACTTTGTGTACTGTGGTGAAGCTGAGGGTAGGATAGGGTTGGGTTGGGTTGGGATGGGTTAGGATTACGCATGTGTGGGTATATTCTGTCGCATTTTATAGGTATCTTGCGTTTTTCTCTTTATTCCTTCTTTACCATGAGTATCTGTGCCTATTAATACACCACCTCGCAGGATAGTGGAAGAGGAATGGATAGTAACGAGATAATATTCTTCTAACATATACCTTAGTTTGATTACAGGTAACACCAGGTAGAAGTTACATGACTCTTAAGAGCTTTCCTCGACTTGGCTGATTCAACTGTAAGACTTGTTGTATTTATCCTTATTAAAATCCTCCACCTGTAAGACCCTCCACCTGTAAGACCCTCCACTTGAAAGACTCTCCACTTGTAAAACCCTTTAGGGATTTGAAATACCTTCTCGTCTTGGCTCCACTAGTACTGTACACACCCTCTCTAGCCTTAGTTTACAGTAATGTTGAAGTATATAATGAAGACTCACAGCTCATGGGTTCGAAAAACAAAAGATGCTTGTTATATTTATTTATTTATTTATTTATTTATTTATAGCTTATTTTAGAATCCCCGAAAGTTAGAATAAAATGGCTGACGGGACTCACAAGCGGGCGATGTTTACAGTATGGACCAAGAATAAAAAATAAATGAAAAATAAAATAAATAAATCGTAAATTGGTGCATTGTTTCTCCAGGGGTAATTATAGAAGTACAAATGTTCTCCAGCAGTGGGTAACGATCATAGTCGCGTATAGAGCTTCCGACGCAGGTAGATTGATATAGATGCATTACCTGGAGTTAGTGGGTTACAGGGGCCTCCTACACGATAATATTAAAGGTGTTTTTTCCTTCTGTTTGTGGCACTTGAGGTGTTTAGGTTAGGTTTAATTAAAATGGTTTTGTTATAATAGTTATATTACGATAAGTTAAGTTGAGTTTAGAACTTTTGATCTGCATATATCGTGTTTTAGAAGGATTTGTTAGCTAATAAGTTTAATTGGGTAAGTTTAGCTTAATTTAGATCATTTGATTTTACAAGGTTGTATTATAATGACTGGGAACCATATAGAAACCTGTTAGAGAAGTAAATATTTCTACGGCAGTGAATGAGTAAGTCAAAAAGTGGTGTATAGAGCTGCTGACGCAACTTAAACGGTATATACTGTACATTATATGTTATCAGAGCTTTCCTGTTGTACGTAACCGCCTCCGTCAAAGTGTCTTAGTGGCTCATGTGAAGATTAGCCTCTAGTTTATTTAACCTCAAGATTAACTACACTGGCACTGCCTGACCTGACCTGACCTACCCTAATAGGGTGTCATAGGAGGGAAGATCAGCTAAAACTAATGGCCCATCACTTTTTTGGTAGATTTTAGTGTATATAAACAGAAAATAATTTCAGTTTCAATATTTTGCAACCTTTTGCTAGGTAAATTTTAGCGTGAAATTTATCGAAAATCTAACGTACAGCTGCATTAGTGCA
>NW_024756110.1:0-2500 GCF_018991925.1 Homarus americanus
CTTCATATGCATGAGGCATGACGGGTGGGGATCTCACAGCAAATATGTTGAAGGAAATCTGCCGGGACGTCATGGTAGAGAACCGACCCTCCTTCCACTGGATGGCGAGATCCTCCAACACAGGACTTCAAACACATCTAACGAAGCCGGTGTGGACGTCAGTGCTCGAGGATTCTGGACGGGGACAGCGAGCTTTCTTCGACATCAGGATTTTGATCCATGGCCGTTTGTCACCGTAACCTAGCTCTCGATGCTGCGCATAGGAGGAACAAGGCGACAAGAAGAGGCATATGGGGGAGAATTCAAAATGTTGATCAAGGCAGCTTCACTCCTCTAGTGTTCACAACCTCTGGTGGGATGGGCCCAAGTGCAAGATGTTCTACGCCAGACTCGAGGGCTGATCTCGAACAGAAGCAGCAGCCAGAAGTTATGTCACAGCCTGGATGAGATGTCGACTGTCCTTCTCTCTCCTTCAGTCAGCTTGCTCTGCCTCAGGGGAGACAGAGCTTCTGCCTCTCCGTCAACTGCTGCAGATATCGACTATGAGGCTACAGTCACCGAATGCGCATCGATCTGCGGCTCAACTTACAGATAGGATAGTTTCTTATGTTGATAGGATGTTTAATATTAAGGTAAATAAATGGTGTGGCTGTTGAAGGCTGGGCCACGTTAAAAAATGATAGTAGTAATAGTAGTATTAGTAGTAGTAGTAGTAATAATAGTAGTAGTAGTATTAATGTAGTAATAGTAATATTATTAATATTAGTAATGATAGTAGTAGTAGTAATGATAGTAGTATGATAGTAGTAGTAATAATAATAATAGTAGTAGTAGTAGTAGTAGTATGATAATGAAAGTAGTAAATAGTAGTAGTAATAGTAATAATAGTAGTATTAATAATGATATTAATAGTAGTAGTATTAGTATTAATTATTAATATTAGTAGTATTAATAGTAGTAATAGTAAGTAGTAGTAGTAGTAGTAATGGTAGTAGTGATGTTCACAGCCTCTGGTGGGATGATTTAAGTGATAGGTTTCTGCAGGACTCGGGATGATCTCGAACAAGCAGCAAGTTATGTCACAGCCTGGATGAGATTGTTTCGCTGCCTTCTCTCCTTCGGTCGCTTTGCTCTGCTTCAGGGACGAAACTTTGCCTCTATAATGCTGCTGCAGATATCGCTATGAGGCTACAGTGCAGGTGCGCGCATGGATCTGCGGCTTTTTCTTACAGATGGGATAGTTGCTTATGTATTAGGATATTTAATATTAGGTAAATAAATGGTGGCGAGTGTGGCTATTGGGAGGCTGGAGGCCACGTTTGAAAAAAAAAAAAAAAAAAATAATAGTAGTAAAGTAGTATTAGTAGTAGTAGTAGTAGTAGTAGTAGTAGTAGTAATGGTAGTAGTATTAGTAGTAGTAGTAGTAATTGAGCAAACTCTTGTCCATAGTGTATCATTCTGATGTATGAATGGTCGCTATTAGAGAATGATAATAATAATGATAATGATGGTAGTAGTAGTAATAATGATAATAATAATAATAATGATGATAGTAGTAGTAGTAGTAGGGATAATGATAATAATAATGATAATGATAGTAGTAGTAGTAGTAGGGATAATGATAATAATAATGATAATGATAGTAGTAGTAGTAATAATGATAATAATAATGATAATGATAGTAGTAGTAGTAGTGATAATGATAATAATAATGATAATGATGGTAGTAGTAGTAGTAGTAGTGATAATGATAATAATAATAATAATGATAATGACAGTAGTAGTAGTAATAGTAATAATGATAATTATAATAATAATGATAATGATGTTAGAAGTAGTAGTAGTAATAATGATAATAATAATGATAATGATAGTAGTAGTAGTAATAATGATAATAATAATGATAATGATAGTAGTAGTAGTAGTAGTAGTAGTAATAATGATAATGATAATGATAGTAGTAGTAGTAGTAGTAATAATAATAATAATAATAATAATAATAATAATGATAGTAGTAGTAGTAGTAGTAATAATGATCATAATAATGTTAATGATAGTAGTAGTAGTAGTAGTAATTATGATAATGATAATGATAGTAGTAGTAGTAGTAAATAATAATAATAATAATAATAATAATAATGATGATAGTAGTAGTAGTAATAATAATAATAATAATAATGATAGTAGTAGTAGTAGTAGTGATAATGATAATAATAATGATAATGATAGTAGTAGTAGTAGTAATAATAATAATAATAATAATAATAATAATAATGATAGTAGTAGTAGTAGTAATAATGATAATAATAATGATAGTAGTAGTAGTATTAGTAATAATAATAATAATAATAATAATAATAATGATGGTAGTAGTAGTAATAATAATAATGATAATGATAGTAGTAGTAGTAGTAGTAGTATTAATGATAATGATAATGATAGTAGTAGTAGTGATAATGATAATAATAATGATAATGATAGTAGTAGTAGTAGTAATAAT
>NW_024756110.1:10000-18479 GCF_018991925.1 Homarus americanus
TTGATGCTGTTATGTAATGTATGTGTGTGTGTGTGTGTGTGTGTGTGTGTGTGTGTGTCTGTGTCTATGTGTGTGTGTGTGTGTATGTGTGTGTGTGTGTGTGTGTGTGTGTGTGTGTGTGGGTGTCTTTATGTGTGGTGTGTGTGTGTGTGTGCGTGTGTGTGTGTGTGTGCGTGTGTGTGGGTGTGTGTGTGTGTGTGTGTGTGGGTGCGTGTGTGTGTGTGTGTGTGTGTGTGTGTGTGTGGGTCGGTGTGTGGTGTGTGTGGTGTGTGTGTGTGTGTCTTTATGTGTGGTGTGTGTGTATGTGTGCGTGTGTGTGTGTGTGCGTGTGTGTGTGGGTGTGTATGTGTGTGTGTGTGTGTGGGTTGTGTGTGTGTGTGTGTGTGTGTGTGTGTGTGTGTGGTGTGTGTGGTGTGTGTGTGTGTGTGTCCTTATGTGGTGTGTGTGTGTGTGGTGTGTGTGGTGTGTGTGTGTGGTGTGTGTGTATGTGTGTGTGTTTAACAAAAGCCTTCATTAGAGAAAGGTAAAGGAACATACAGTGAACATACAGATTAATGTAGGTGTTGAACAGCAAACTCGTAGTGTAGTAACTCCCTCCCAGATGGTGTTAGGAGGGACCTCACGTGATGTAGTAGTTCCCTCAGATGGTGTTATGAGGGACCTCACGTGGTGTAGTAATTCCCTCGCAGATGGTGTCATGAGGGACCACGTGGTGTAGTAATTCCCTCACAGATGGTGTTATGGGGGACCTCACGTGGTGTAATTACCTCACAGATGGTATTATGAGGGTCCTCACGTGGTGTAGTAATTTCCTCACAGATGGTGTTATTAGGGACCTGATGTGGTGTAGTAATTCCCTCACAGATGGTGTTATGTGTGTGTGTGTGTGTGTGTGTGTGTGTGTCGTGTGTGTGTGTGTGTGTGTGTGTGTGTGTCGTGTGTGTGTGTGTGTGTGTGTTCGTGTGTGTGTGTGTTCGTGTGTGTGTGTGTGTGTGTGTGTATGTGTGTGTGTGTGTGTGTGGCAGGTTATCGTTATGAGGGGGGCAGGAGGGTGTGTGAGTTGTCTTTTGGTAGGACCCAAGCACCTCTTCCATGCCTCTTCCTATTCTCCTGCTCCTATTCCTCTTCTACTCCTCTTCCTCTTCTCCTGCTTCTCCTCCTCTCCCACGTATTTCTTCCACCTAGGGACACAGATTAGGATTTCTTTCTATTAGATAATAAGGACAACTGTAAGAGGAACACACACACACACACACACACACACACACACACACACGAACACACACAGCTGTAGACAGACAAGCAGTTAACATTATAGTCATATGCACTGTCAGGTATTATTGTGTGTTAATAGTAATTAATAGGCTTTATATGATTGCACCGTCAATGGCAGAACAATGATGAGCAATTAAACTGTGTAGCTCTTGACCTTTGTGATGTTACGTGTTTGCTTATGTGAGAATTGACCTGACCTCGTTGGTTGGTTTTATAATATCATTTATAAGATTATAATATATATTATGTTTGTATATGTAATTTTTCATAGGTTTTTTGGATTGCATAGACTTGGATACGTACATACAGTTACACCACCGTCTCTTACGCCGTCTCTTAATTTACTTTAATATCCAGGTTCTAGGCATAACGAAACAAAAAGAAAAGTGAAGTAAATCAAAAGGGAATAAAAATAAATAAAGTAAACCTTTAAGAATTTAATGAAATCAAATATTAACGCAATAAAGAGCCTCGTAAGCTGTCACAACAAATTGATTCACTATCGAAACCTTTGGGACACAAATGATACTAAAACATGGAAACATCAAAAGAATAAAAATAAAGCATTGGATTACGTTAACACTGCATAAACATATAAAATAACTAACACTGAAATTAACTATCGTGAAACAACACTGAATTACTTAAATGTAACTAAGCAAGCACTGATGGACACATAAGAGACATAAATAGGTACTCACATATATATACCACATTGGTGGCGACAGGAACAACACAAAAATAAAATGAAGTATAAGTAACAGGTGACGAGTGTCACTCAAAAGAACGTGAACTGAATGACAAGAGGACTGGACTGAACTCCTTCTGCTAGTGGAGTACTATATATAGGGGCGGCTCCCACCAATGCGACAGGCAGGTGAAACATGGGTCGTTTAACGATGCAGATGGTCGTTAGAGAAACAAAGAATGCTTGTTACAATACTAAATGAAGAAATAAAATGGACTTGAACAAATAATAACAGTTAAAACCTTAACAACACAGGGTAAGGTGACTAGATTATATAATAGTAAATATAACACATCATTACAGGAATAATATGGAATAACATGGAAGCATGTTATAAAAAAAATAATAGAAAAATACGACACGGTCGTAACACTTCCCCCCATAAAATAAAATTTTTACTTGCACAATTTTTGATATGACATAACTGTTCATTCTGTGGGTCTAGATAACAGATCAGCCAACACATTGTCTAACCCTTAATATGTGTAACATGTAAATTATAGTTCTGAAGGAACAAATTCCAGCGAATTAATCTCTGGTTTTTTAACTTGAATGTTTTGAGAAACTGCAATGGTTTGTGATCTGTATAAATTACAATAAGCCTACTTGGTAATAAATAATAACTAAAATGTTGTAAAGCTAGGATAATTGACAGCAATTATTTTTCCACTGTTGTATAGCGGGTTTGAGCTGGATTGAATTTTTTACTATAAAATGCCACTGGGTGGTCTACACTGTCATCATCCTCTTGCAACAGGGCAGAACCTGAAGCAAGATCACTAGCATCACAGGCTAGCTTGAAAGACTTAGAAAAAGTAGGGGCTCTCAAAATAGGATATGAGCATAATACTTTTTTCAAGTTTTGAAAACAATCCTGACACCTTGAAGTCAAACAAAAAATATTACCCTTCTTCAACAAATCAGTAAGGGGTAGTGCCAACTTGGCAAAATTACAAATATATCTCCGGTAATAACCCACACAACCCAAAAATCTGCGGACTTGTCGTTTGTTACATGGAACAGGCATCTGAGAAATAGTGTCACACCTTGCTGTGGGAGGAGCAAGTTTCCCCAACCCAATTACATGTCCCAGATACAAAGGTGTAGAGAAGTTGTACAGGTGGCAGTAGGTGTACAGGTGGTAGTAGGTGTACACAGGTGGCCAGTAGGTGTGCATTTGGCAGTAGATGTACAGGGGCAGTGGGTGTACACGTGGTAGTGGGCATATGCAGATAGCAGTAGATGTACAGTTGACGGGGAAGATGTACAGATTGAGTAGATGTACAGGTGTGGTAGTGTATGTGTACAGGTGGCACGTGGATGTACAGGTAGCAGTAAGGTGTTCAGGTGAAAGCAGTGGATGTGTGCAGGTAGCAGTAGATGTACAGGTGGTGAAGTAGGTGTACAGGTGGTGTGGGTGTACAGGTGGCAGTGGGTGTGCAGATGTGTGCATGTGCAATTGGCAGAGAAGATGTACGAATTGGCAGTAGATGTACGGGTGGCAGTGTGTGTACCAAGTGGCAGTAGATGTAGCAGTTGGTGTACAGGTTGTAGGTGTACGGAGTGGCCATAGATGTACAGGTGGCAATAGATGAAATTAGCAGTTGGTGTACAGGTTATGAAAGTAGGTGTACAGGTAATATAGATGTACAGAGTGGCAGTGTAAGAGGTAGCAGTTGGTGTACAGGTTGTAGTAGGTGTACAGGTAGCCATAGATGTTCCTGCAGGTGGCAGTGTTAGATGTAGAGTAGCAGTTGGTGTACAGGTTGTGTGGGTGTACAGGTAGCCATAGATGTACAGGTGGCAATCATACATGTGGTAGTAGATGTGCAAGGTATAAAATGGGTGTGCAGGTGTGATAGATGTACAGGTGGCAGTAGATGTGCATGTGGTAGTAGATGTGCAGGTGCAGTGAATGTACAGGTAACGATAGATGTACAGGTGGCAGTATGTTACAGGTGGCAGTAGATGTAGAGGTAGCAGTTGAATTGTACAGGTTGTGGTAGGTGTACAGGTAACCATAGATGTGCAGGTGGCAGTAGATGTAGAGGTAGCAGTTGGTGTACAGGTTGTGTGGAGATTGTACAGGTAGCCATATGTACAGGTGGCAGTAGATGTACATGTGGTGAAATGAATACCCAGGTACGCAGTAGGTGTGAGTAGCAGTACATATAAAGAGTAGGTGTGTACAGGTGGTGTGGAAGCGTACAGGTAACTTGGTAGATGTACAGTTGTGAAGATGTACAGGTGGCAATGTAGATGTACAGGTGGCAGTATAATGTACAGGTACAGCAGTGAATGTAAGTAACCGGATTGGTGTACAGGATTTATGAAATAGGTGTACAGAGTAGGCCAAGCCAGATGTGCATGTGGTAGTAGATGTACTGGTGGCAGCAGAATTTTGGATAATGATAATGTACAGGTAGATGTACTGCAGATAGCAGTAGGTGGCACAAGGTGGCAGCAAATGTACAGATGGTTGTGGGATTACAAGGTAGCCATAGGTGTACAGGTAACAGTAGATTTACAGGTAGCAGTAGGTGTACAGAGTAGCAATGAGTGTACAGGTAACGTGAATATTAATTAAGAGTAGGTACTACCAGGTGGCAGTATGTGCTACAGGTAAAATAGGTAATATAGAGTGGCAACAGATGTATATAGCAGTAGATGTGCAAAGTAGCAGTAGATGCCTGGAGTAGTTAGATGTACAGGTGTGTGGCAAAATAGGTGTACAAGGTAGCAGTAAATGGAAAAGATTAGCAATGTAAAGTGTTAAGTATTGGGATTACAAGTAGCAGTGGGTGTACAGGTAGAAGTAGATCAATGCAATTGGCAGTGGGTGTGCAGGTGGCAGTAGGATTATATAGGTAGCAGTGGGTGTACAGGTAGCAGTAGATGTACAGGTGTTAGTAAGATGTACAGGTAGCAGTAGGTGTACAGGTAGCAGTGGGTGTGCAGGTGGCAGTGGGATTACAGAATGTGGGTGTACGGAGGCTGGCAGTAGATGTACAGGTGTGTGAATGTGCAAGAGTGGCAGTGGAGTGTGCAGGTGGCAGTGGGTGTGCAGGTGTGATGGGATTACAGGTAGCAGTGGGTGTACAGGTGGCAGTGGGTATGCAGGTGGCAGTGGGATTACAGGTAGCAGTGGGTGTACAGGTGGCAGTATGTACAGGTGGTAGTAGATGCCTGGTGGCAGTAAGATGTACAGGTGGCAGTAGGTCTGGTGGCAGTAGATGTACATGTGGTAGTAGATGTACGGAGTGGCAGTGAGTGTACAGGTGGCAGTGCATGTAAAAGGTGGCAGTAGGTGTACAGGTGAGGTGGTAGGCGTACAGGTAGCAGTGGAATGGTAGGTTGGCAGAAGATGTACAGGTGGCAGTAGATGTACAGGTAGCAGTGGGTGTACAGGTGGTGTGAGAGCGTACAGAGTAATGAATGTACCCTTGGCTTGATGAATGTACAGGTGACAGTAGATGTACAGGTAACCGTATGTGTACAGGTGGCAATCAAATGTACAAGTGAACATGAGATTACAGGTAGCAATAGGTGTACAAAACAGTAGATGTATAAGGTACCAGTGGGGTGTACAGGTAGCAGTGGGTCTACAGGTGGCAGTAGATGTGTGCAATTGGCAGTGGGTGGTCAGGTGGCAGTGGGTGCTGCAGGTGGCAGTGGTGTACAGGTGGCTGTGGGTGTACAGATTGGTGAGTAGGTGTGCAGGTGGCAGTAGAGACATGTGGTAGATGTACATGTGGCAGTGAATGTATAGGTAGCAGTGGGTGCACGTTGAACAGATGTGCAGGTGTGTCAGATGTGCAGGTGGCGTGGGTGTTGCAGGTAGCCAGTGGTGTACCAGGTGGCAGTAGGTGCTGGTGGCAGTGGGTGTGCAGGTGGTGAGTAGGATTACAGGTAACAGTGGAGTGTGCAGGCAGAGTACATGTGCAGTGTGGCAGTGGAGTGTACAGGTGGCAGTGGTGTACAGGTGGCAGTAGACAATACCGGTAGCAGTGGACGTGCAGGTGGTAGTAGGTGTAAAGGTAGCAGTGGAGATTGTGCATGTGGTAGTAAGATGTACAGGTGGCAGTAGGTGGCATTTGGCAGTAGATGTGGAGTGAGAAATAGATGTACAGGTATCGTGGAGATGTGTACAGGTGGCAGTGAATGTGCAGTGGCGAGTAGGTGTGCAGGTGCAGTGGGTGTGCAGGTGGTGAAGGTGTGCAGGTGGTAGTAGATGTGCAGATGGCCAGTAGATGTGTGTGGTAGTAGATGTGCAGGTGGCAGTGAGACTCTGAAGTAACTTGATAGGTGTGCAGGTGAGCAGTAGGTGTACAGATGGCAGTAGATGTACAGGTAGCAGTAAATGCAGGTGGCAGGCATATGTACAGGTAGCAGTAGGTTTACAGGTGGCGATGAATCATACAGGCGGCAATGGAGTGTACAGGTGGCTTGATATATGTAAAGGTGGCAGTATGTGTACAGGTGGCAATGGAGTGTACAGATGGCAGTATATATATGTAAAGGTAACATGAAAGTATGTGTACAGGTGGCAGTAGATGTACAAGGTAGCAGTAGGTGTACAGGTTGCAGTAGATGTACAGGTGGCAGCGTGGGTGTACAGGTAGCAGTAGGTGTACAGGTAGCAGTAGGTGTACAGGTGGCAGTAGATGTACAGGTGGCAGTAGGTGTACAGGTTGCAGTAGGGTGTACAGAGTGTCGAGAAGTAGGTGTACAGGTGGCAATGGAGTGTACAAGTAGCAACAGGTGTACAGGTAACTGTGGGTGTACAAGTGGCAGTAGATGGCACAGGTAGCAGTAGGTGTACAGGTTGCAGTGGATGTGTGAGGTGGCAGTAGGTGTACAGGTGGCAATGAGTGTACAGGTAGCAGTAAGGTGTACAGGTGGCAGTAGATGTGCAAAAGGTGGCCAGTAGGTGTACAGGTTGCAGTAGGTGTGCAAGTGGCAGTAGGTGTGCAGGTGGCAATGTAGGTGTACAGGTGGCAGTAGATGTACAGGTGGCGTGGGTGTACAGGTGGAGGTATGTACAGGTGGCAGTGGGTGTACAGGTGTGATAGATGTGGTGGCAGTGGGTGTATAGGTGGCAGTGGATGTGCAGGCAGCAGTAGATGTGTGCAGGTGGCAGTGGAGTGTGCATGTGGCAGTGGTGCACAGGTGGCAGTGAAATGTGCAGGTAGTAGTAGGGTACAGGTGTGTATAGGTGGTGGTGGGTGTGCAGGTGTGATGGGTGTGTGTAGCAGGATTGGTGTACAGGTGGCAGTGGGTTGTGCAGGTGGCAGTAGGCGTGCAGGTGGCAGGGGGTGTACAGGTGGCAGTAGGTGTCCTGGGTGGCGAGTATGTACAAGTGGCGATGGGTGTACAGGTGGCAGTAGGTGTACGGGTAGCAGTAGGTGTACAAGTAGCAGTAGGTGTACAGTTGGCAGTGGGTGTACAGGTGGCAGTAGGTGTGCTGGTGGCAGTTGGTGAGACTGGTGGCAGTGGGTGCTGAAATGGCAGTGGGTGTACAGGTAGCAATGGGTGTGCAGGTGGTGGTAGGTCTTCAGGTAGCAGTGGGTGTGTGCAGGTGGCAATAGATGTTTGGGTGGCAGTGGGTGTACAGGTGACGTGTGTGTACAGGTGGCAGTGGGTGTGTACAGGTGGCAGTAGATGTACAGGTGGCAGTAGGTGTACAGGTAGTAGTAGATGTTCAGGTGGCAATATAGATGTTCAGGTGGCGATGGTGTTCATGTGGCAGTGGGTGTGTGCAGGTGGCAGTTGGAATTACAGGTGCCAGTAGGTGTACAGGTGGCAGTAGGTGTACAGGTGGCAGTGGGTGTGGGTTGTGATAGATGTGCAGGTGGCAGTAAGGTGTACAGGTAGCAGTGGGTGTGCAGGTAGCAGTAGGTGTACAGGTGGCAGATGTGCAAGGTGGCAGTGGGTGTGCAGGTTGCAGTGGGTGTACAGGTGTCCGGTAGGTGTGCAGGTGGCAGTGGGTGTGCAAAGTGGCAGTGGGTGTACAGGTGGCAGTGGAGTTGTGCAGAGTGGCAGTAGATGTACAGGTGGCAGTAGGTGTGCAGGTTGCGGTAGATGTACAGGTGGCAGTGGGTGTGCAGATGGCAGTAGGTGTGCAGGTAGCAGTGGAGTGTACAGAGTGTTGATGTAGATGTACAGGTGGCCGGTAGGTCAATACCTGCAGGTTGCAGTAGGTGTACAGAAGTGGCAATGGGTGTACAGGTGGCAGTAGGTGTACAGGTGGCAGTAGATGTACAAGGTGGCAGTAGGTGTGGGTGAAGTATGTGTACAGGTGGCAGAAATGGGTGTACGGTGGCTTGATATAGATGTACAGGTGTGTGATATGAGTGTATAGGTGGCAGTAGATGTACAGGTAGCAGTAGATGTACAGGTGTGATAGGTGTACATGTATGAAAATGGGGTGCACAAGGTGGCAGTAAATGTGCAGGT
>NW_024756111.1:0-9283 GCF_018991925.1 Homarus americanus
TGTGGCTGCTGGCGTCGTCGTCCCCCGTTGTGGTGGAGATGAGTGGCGGAGCACCTGGGGTATACACCTCCCTCTACAACCCCTCACTTCTCCCTACAACCCCTCACTTCTCCCTCTACAACCCCACACTTCTCCCTACAACCCCTCACTTCTCCCTCTACAACCCCTCCCTCCCTTCCCCCCATACCCCTCTCTCTCACCCTTCCTTCCCCCTCTCTCACCCTTCCCTCCCCCTCTTCCTTCCCTTACCCCTCCCTCAGCCACTTGGCCGCTCTCCTTCAGGAAGTCAAGGGTGACATAGCGCCCCCGGGGAGCGTTTTGTGAGCGCCGCTGCAGCAATCTCCACCTATCTGACGATGGAGCTCCTCTCTCTCTTTAGACGGTGCCATTCCCGTATAACCTTCTTCTTCTTCTTCTTCTTCTTCATCTTCTTCGTCCTCTTGTTCTTCTTCTTCCTTCCTCCTTGGATCTATGCTGTTCCTCCTCCTTTCTCTTCCCAAGCAGTGCCGCACCTCCTCCTTCTCCCTCCTCCCCTGCTCCTTCCTTCCTCCTCCTCCTCCTCCTCACCTCTCCTCCTCCTCCTCTCCCTCCTCCTCCTCCTCCTCCTCCCTCCTCCTCCTCCTCCTCTCCTCCTCCTCCTCCCTCTCCTCTCGACCACTTATATTTCTCACCTCGCCGCTTACTCCTGAAAACTCTACTTTGCTCTTTGTCTTGTCCTCAGTCACCTCCTTCTGCCAGAGACTACCATAGGTTCTCCTGCAAAATACCTCCTCACACTACAGAATACCTTCCTCACACTATAAATACCTCCCTCACACCTGCGAATACCTTCCTCACACTGCAAATACCTCCCTCACTACAGAATACCTCCCTCTGCTATAAATACCTCCCTCTTACTGTAAAATACCTCCCTCACTACCTCCCTCATCTCCATAAATACCTCCCTACAAAGCCCTCCCTCACACTACAGAATACCTCCCTCACACTACTAAAAGCCCTCCCTCACGCTATGAAAATACCTCCTCACACTACAGAATACCTCCTCACTTCTGAAATACCTCCCTCACACTACAGAATACCTCCCTCGCTATGAAATACCCCTCTCACTAGAATACCTCCATCACGCTATGAAATACCTCCCCCCACTACAACAGCCTCCTACTACAAAAAGCCCTCCCTCACACTACCCGAATACCTCCCTCCATACTATGAAATACCTCCCCCCCACTACAACAGCCCTCCCTCACACTACAAAAGCCCTCCTCACACTACAGAATACCTCCCTCACACTATAAAAATACCTCCCCCCCTCACACAAGCCCTCCCCCCCATTACAAAATACCTCCTTCCCAACTACAAAATCCCTTCCCCCATAATACAACACCACTCCCCCCCTCTGACACTACTAACGACCTCATATTTATCCCAAAGATTTAAAAAAAAACCAATAAAAAAAATTAACACCTTCTGTAAATCACATGGCCATTTCAAATGACTTCCTCCCCGCCCGCCGCCACAGTATAGTTACCACCGCTTCTTTACACCATTATCTCCCCCACTTACACCTAACGCCTCTTGCATCTGTTAAAAAAAAGACAATAATACCCAGGTTAAAATGTCTTGATCCGGAAGCTGGGTTTAGATTAGGTTTGTTTTTAGTTAATTTTTTTTTTTGGGTGGGGGTTTAATAATTATAAGGGGTAGGTAGGGTGTTTTGATGGGGGAGGGGAGGAAGGTAAGGAAGCATCAGAGATAGGGGAGGGTATGGTAGGAGTAGGAAGAATAGGTCAGGTCAGGATGGGATTGGGTTAGGAGAGGAGGGCCAAGATGAGTCAGGTCAGGTCAGGTCAGGTCAGGGTAAGGAGTAGTGGGTTTTAGGGAACTTAACGTGGTGTCCGTTTGGGTTGTGGATTATAATAGGTTAATTAAGGTTAGGTTAAGTTAGGTTTAGGTTGAGTTATGACCAGGATTAGGTTAACTGAATATTTCTGTAAGTTACTGAAATCTCTAATTGACATAAACCCGATATTCAGGTTCACGTTTTCAATAAATTTCCCGAATGCGAATCTTCTCTTGCTTCCTCTTCTCTTGCTTCCTCTTCTCCCCCTCCTCCTCCTCTCCCCGCTCCCCCTTTACACTCCCCTACCCTCTCTTCCTCCTCCTCCTCCTCTTACACTCTCACTACCCTCTCCTCCCCTCCTCTCCTGCCCCACTCTTCCTCCTCTTCTGGTTTTTCTTCCCTTTCTTCCTCTCCTCATTGCATTCGTATTCACATCTCTCTCCCTCACACAGTCCACTCGTCGTCGACCCTTCCCCTGCACCTCTTCCTGAGTATTCATCCACCCCCCGTCCCCCCTTCCCTCCTCCCTCCCCTCCCTCCTCCCTCCACCTCCTCCCTCCCCTCCCTCCCTCCCTTCCTCTCCCCACCTCTTTTCTCCATTCTTCCTCTGTGTCTTCCTCTCCATCTCCTCCATCATTCTTCCCTTCCTCTATCTATTCTCCCTCTCCTCTCTTGTCTTTTCTCCCCTACTCTCTCTTTTTATCTTTCTTCCCCTCTTATCTCCTCCTACTCTCTTTATCTCTCGTCTTCTCCCGTATTTCACCTCTTCTATCATTCCCTTCTCCCTCCTGTCTCTTTCTCCTCCTTCCTGTCTCCTCCTCTTCTCTCCACTATCTCTCCCTCTTTCTCTCCAGTATCTCTCTCCCTTTCTCTCCATTATCTTCTCTCCATTATCTCCCCCCATCTTCTCTCCATTATCTCCCCCCACCGTCTCTTCATTATCTCTTCCCCCCTTCTCCATTACCTCCTCCCCTTCTCTCCATTATCTCTCCCTCTACCTACCTTCTTTCTCGTTATCTCTCCCTCTCTCTATTTTTATCTCCATTCTTTCCCTCCGTTCCGCAATTCTGCTCTCCTCTCCCTGTTAGTATCAGAAACACCTCATTACGTCTCTCTCTCTCTCTCTCTCTCTCTCTCTCTCTCACACTAATTTATATTTCCATAATTTCTTGTATGGTAATTATTTTATTTGTATTTTTTTTATATTTACTGTATCTAGTTTATTTCACCTAAATATTAACAACCTAACCTAAACTAACCTAACCTGACTTGACCTAAGTTGACCTGACCTGACCGGCCTAACCTAAACTAAACTAAACTAACCTGACTTGACTTAAATTAACCTGACCTAACTAGACCTAGCCTAACCTAAACTAAACTAAACTAAACTAAACTAAACTAACATGACTTGACCTAAATTAACCTGACCTGACCTAACTTGACCTAGCCTAACCTAAACTAACCTAACGTAACCTAACCTAACCAATGTATTACTGTGGTCGTCTGCCATCTTGATTGTTACTGACACTTAGTTCTGTACATCTGGTGTTACGTTGTTGTTATTTTATGGTTTATATTATTACCTGTTAGAGTGTTCCGTGCTGTGTTCCGTGTTGGTAAGAGCTCATATCAGATTGTTCCGTGCTGTGTTCCGTGCTGTGTTCCGTGCTGGTAAGAGCTCATACCAGATTGTTCCGTGTTGTGTTCCGTGTTGGTAAGAGCTCATATCAGATTGTTCCGTGCTTTGTTCCGTGTTGTGTTCCGTGCTGTGTTTCGTGCTGTGTTTCGTGTTGTGTTCCGTATTGTTTTCCGTGTTGGTAAGAGTTCACCCTTCCTGCCCTAACTCTCCCTGTTTGCTCCCTTAACTCTCCCTTCCCCACTTCTCTTACGCAAACCACCTGTTTCTCTCCCTTTGTGTCTCCCCCTCCCCCCCACCACCCCGCCCTCTCTGTTCCCACTCACATGTTCCCCATTGTTTATCCCTCTATCCTCCCGCCCCCCCACCACTCCTCCCCACCATCTCACCTTCCCCACCATCTCACCTTCCCCCACCATCTCACCTTCCCCTGCATTCCTCCCTCTTGCCATCTTGCCTTCCCTGCACTTCTGCTTCCACCATCTTACCTTCCCCACCTTCCCCACAACTCCTCTCCCCACCACCTTACCTTCCCCTGCCTCCCCACAACTCTCTCCCCCCCTCCCCCCCCCACAACTCCTCTCCCCGCCATCTACCTTCCCCACCCTCCTTCCTTCTCCACCACTCCTTCCCCTCCCCTAACTCCTCCCCCCACCACCACTCCTCCCTCCCCACCACCACACCTTCCCCTAACCCAGTCCCTTTCGCTTTCCATAACCCAACTGCATTACGGAGTAGGAGAGGGGGGTGGCCTTGATGTCCCCCCTCCCCTACCATCCCTTCCCCCCCATCCATCCCCCACCCCCTCTCTCCCCTCCCTCTTCTAGGAAGCTGCGTGTAGGTGCATCAGGGCGTGAGAAGGGATGCCAGGACCTACACCCTAAATTTTGGTTGCAGTATGGTGGAGGGAGGGAAGGAGAGAAGGAAGAGAGGGAGAGAAGGAAGAAACGAGGGAAGGAGAGAAGGAAGAGAGGGAGAGAAGGAAGAAACGAGGGAAGGAGAGAAGGAAGAGAGGGAGAGAAGGAAGAAACGAGGGAAGGAGAGAAGGAAGAGAGGGAGAGAAGAATGAAGAACCAGGGAGAGAAAGTGATGTAGAGAGGGCGAAGCGAGAGAGAAGGAAAGTGAGATAGGATGGGCGAGGAGGGAAAGGAAGAGGTAGGAAGGGAGAGGAAGAAGAAGGAAGAGGTAGGAAGGGAGAGAAAGAGTGTTTATCTTCCAGTTTTACAAAATAATACTTTAATGCATCTGTTGATTGACCTGACGAGCTGATGACGTGTGTGTGTGTGTGTGTGTGTGTGTGTGTGTGTGTGTGTGTGTGTGTGTGTGTGTGTGTGTGTGTGTGTGTGTGTGTGTGTGTGTGTGATTCCCTCACTTGTTTTTGTTTCCATTATAGCTGTTTTTATGCCCCGCTGCGTTTTTACAGGGTTTGTGGGCAGCATATTGATGTGCTTCACCTCTCTCTCTCTCTCTCTCTCGTCACCCCAAAGCTAATATTAACCCTAACCTAACCTACCCGGCTAAACTTACTAACCCTAGGCAGACAACCTAACTAACCTAGCAAACCTAAGGTAAGGAGATGGAGGTCGTGTGTGAAGAACCTTGGCTCTCTGTACGCTAGATTACCCGCGACACCTCCATCCCATATTTTCTCTCTCTCTCTCTCTCTCTCTCTCTCTCTCTCCTTCCTTCCTTCCTTTCTTTCCTCTTTTTATCTCTATATTTCCTTCTTTACATACATACATACATATACATACATACATACATACATAAACACACACACATACATACATAAACACACACATAGGAGTGGCGGCTATGTATTCACAAAGTTGATTAATGTTTTATTCTCTTTAAAAGTTTTTTGTGAGAGTTTATGAGCATTTGACTAGTTGGCAGCTGAGGGCGGCTATGGGTGGCTAACTTTACTCATAAAACACTCACAATATTACTCATAAAACACTCGCAATAGTCCACCTTTACTCATAAAACACTCACATAATCCACCGTTACTCATAAAACACTCACAGTATTCTACCTTTACTCATAAAACACTCACAATAGTCCACCTTTACTCATAAAACTCACAATATTCCACCTTTACTCATAAAACACTGACAATAGTCCGCCTTTACTCATAAAGCACTCACAATATTCCTCCTTTACTCATAAAACACTCACAATAGCCCACCTTTACTCCTAAAACACTCACAATATCTCCTTTACTCATACAACACTCACAATAGTCCACCTTTACTCATAAAACACTCACAATATTCCTCCTTTACTCGTAAAACACTCACAATATTCCACCTTTACTCATAAAACACTCACAATATTCCACCTTTACTCATAAAACACTCACAATAGTCCACCATTACTCATAAAACACTCACAATAGTCCACCTTTACTCATAAAACACTCACAATATTCCACCTTTACTCATAAAACACTCACAATATCCCTCCTTTACTCATAAAACACTCACAATATTCCCCCTTTATTATCGCCGTCAGCTGAACCTTCACTAAACATACAGGAGTGTTTAATACAGTCATCAGAACCTCATTTAAGGTTCACTATAAAAACCCTCGAGAATTTGGATGTTTCACGGAATAAATGATTTTCTAAAAGGTTGCCGAGAGTCTTGTCGGGATTTATGACGTAAAAATGTGAGTGAGTTTTATTTTTTTAGGACAAACTAGTGGAGTCGAGAATCGTGACGAGTGTAAGTATCAAGTTTATAACATGGATCCAAACTCTTCTTTCCTCTGAGACTGTTGGTGGTGTGGTGATGGGGCTCTTAGTATGGTTGTGGTGGTGGCTGATAGTGATATGCCCTGCAGAAGGTAGTGATGGTGTGTGGCGTTCCTGTGTCGGGAGATGGAGAGAGACAGAGAGAGATAAATGCTCTAAATCTTGAAAATCGATCGATATAAATTTTGGCCAAGACTGTTTGGAAGTTGTCCAGTATAGAGAAAAATGTCAATAAATGTAAATTGTCGGAGAAATGAGAGTCCGTAGTAGATTATCCTCTCCCTCCCCTTCCTTCTCCCCTTCTCCCCTCCCCTTCCTCCTCCCCTTCCCCCTCCCCCCTCCCCTCCCCGTAAGGTGGAGTAGTGGTGATGGTGAAGTGTTAAGTGTTCAGTTCACTCGGCTGTAAATGCGTACCTAATTTTACAGTTTAGTGAGTGAAGACTATCGAGTACAGTGCCTTTAACATTATCTCTCTGTTCTGAAGACTGAGTAATGAAGGCATGATGATTTTTCTTTTTTGTAATGCCACTTGGAGAGAGACAAAATGGCGACCTAACTTCTCCTAGACTTGAGGAAAAAGTCATCAAGACACTCCATCATGGCGGCTCGGTAGAGGGTCTGAGGGAAGTTGAACAGTTTATCTTCATTTGGCTAACAAACTAACATTGGAGCGTCATAACCTACCAGATTAAATCCTGTTCATAACTTGTAATAAAGGTTCTAAGGATTACCTGAAGGTTACCTCCCCCCCACACTCTCCACCCCACCCCATCGGAAAGCTATCCTGACCTGACTAGACTTAACCTGACCTAATTAAACCTAAACTTACCTAATATGACCTAACTTGACCTAACCTTACCTAATATGGCCTAACCTCACCTAAACTTACCTAATATGACCTAACTTGACCTAATTAAACCTAACCTGACCTAATTAAACCTAACCTTACCTAATATGACCTAACCTTACCTAATATGACCTGACCTAACCTAACCAAACCTGTCCCTCTGTCTGTCTGTCTGAGGCTGTTATTTTTAGTGACACCATTAGTCAAATATTACACTCTACACATCTAACATATATACCATGTCATGTATAGAACAGGCAGTGTTTATATTGTGATACGAGATTAAACTTGGCAAAACAGTAATATGTGAAAATTATATATCTAGGCCTACATTCTATAACCTATAGGCCTGAGAACAAAGCATAGGCCTAATTACTCAATATTTACTTGAGAAAACAATACCTTAAAGATCTGTTATATTTCTTCCCAGACGTAAATATTGTAAGTGGTCTAAATACGTTTCCGTAAACTACACAACACTGATTTATTAACCATCTTTGACATATTCCGGGTTGGAAATGCAATCCTATCACTCATGAGACACATTCCCAACAACCATAGTTTTAAATCTCTTAAAATCACACTATAAAGGGATCATAGTGTTTATAATCTCCTCAGTATAGTCTAAACAAGGGTTCACAATGTTTATAATATCGATATTCATACTGACAGTAAACTCTTTTACATTCACGATAAACTAAAAAATATTCTCCCAGGACAAATTCTTCCAAAACCTTAATATTTATCTGAGTTATACTGTCTAAGTTTAAAATATTAATAAATTATCTTCATATAAACTTAAAATATATATAAATACCGTTCAAGTAAACTTACAAAACGATATAGGGTGTTATTCATTTTTTTCATAGCATTAGGAGTGACAACAGAAAGTGTCATAATACATATTCGAATTGTATAAACTCAGAATAGACTCTTGGAATCACATCATGCAGGTCTTGAACTCCCATAACATATGCAGGAATGGAATCGCATACCTTAATTCATAATAAACACCAGCAAACCCAATCACTAATATTTAAGGACGATCAGAATCTATATAACTTCACATAAAACAACATTATGAAAACCCTATCGCCTATACATACGCCAAAACACGTATATGGGGTATGACCCACAGAGCATCTTCACTCAAAACAAAACCATCCCTCTTTCCTTATGATTATATACTGTAAGGAGGATCAGAACCTAATATAACTTCACTTAAAACAACGTTACGAAAACCCCCATCGACTCTATACACTTGCCAAAACTCGTATACAGGGTGCGAATCACAGAGCACCTTCACTCCAAACAGAACTCTCCCTCTTCTTGAAAATCATAGTCAAGGACTCTCGTAAAATCAGACCCACGTACGTACACGAGAGAGAGAGAGAGAGAGAGAGAGAGAGAGAGAGAGAGAGAGAGAGAGAGAGGTTGGAGTGTAAATAGCGCATGATGGGTGCTGGAGTGTGGCTGGATGCAAATTAATGTAAGGGCTTAGCATAATCTGGGTCGTATGTATCCCCGCCGTCGACCTCACCTCACGTGCAGGAGGCGGTCCCCCCTTATTGATGGTTATATCTGGGCTGCTGCGTCTGCCCTACGTCTGCTCTGTGTTCTGATGTGTCCTAGTGTGTTCAGCTGTATCCTAGTGTGTTCTGGTGTATTATTCTGTGTCCTGGTATGTCTTAATGGGAGGGAGTAAGAGAGGACTCACGTAGAGGGGGGTGACTGAGACGTGGTTTTATGGGCTAATTCTTCACCTTTATGCTCCGTCAACCAGCGCCAACGCCTTACCATCCGTTAATGTATAGGTTTTTTTGTAATGGTCGTCTGGTAATGTAGATATATTGGTGTGTGTACGATCCCGACCCACGCTATTCATACAGCCAGACACAGACAGACAAACATTCATTCAGAGAGACAGGGAAAAAGACGGACACAGACATATAGACAGGCAGCGAGAGACAGACAGAAAGGCAGACAAAGACTCTCTCTCTCTCTCTCTCTCTCTCTCTCTCTCTCTCTCTCTCTCTCTCTCTCTCTCTCTCTCTCTACACCAGCTTATCTCACCTATTTTGGTGGATAAGGTTAGGTTAAGTTAGAGTTCGAACAGGTTAGCGTTAGGTATGCGTTAAATTAGGTTAATCCTCAGGTGAAATAAATTCGGGTGTTTACAGGTGAGACGATACTTTTGATGTGCTG
>NW_024756112.1:0-11908 GCF_018991925.1 Homarus americanus
TCCCCTGACACTCCCAGGTACACATCCGACACTCCCAGGTACACCTCAGACACTCCCAGGTACACCGCTGACACTCCCAGGTACACCTCTGACACTCCCAGGTACACCTCTGACACTCCCAAGTACACCTCTGACACTCCCATGTAGACCTCTGACTCTCCCAGGTACACCCCTGACACTGCCAGGTACACCTCTGACACTCCCAGATACACCTCTGACACTCCCAGGTACTCCACTGACATTCCCTGGTACACCTCTGACACTCCCAGGTACACCTCTGACACGCCCAGGTACACATCTGACACTGCCAGGTACACCTCTGACACTCCCAGGTACACATGTGACACTCCCAGGTACATCTCCGAGACTTCCAGGTACACCTCAGACACTCCCAGGTACACCGCTGACACTCCCAGGTACACCTCTGACTCTCCTTGGTACACCTCCGACACTCCCAGGTACACCTCCGACACTCCCAGGTACACTTCTCACACTCCCAGGTACACCTCTGACTCTCCCAGGTACACCTCTGACACTGCCAGGTACACCTCTGACACTCCCAGGTACACCTCTGACAGTCCCAGGTACTCCACTGACATTCCCTGGTACACCTCTGACACGCCCAGGTACACCTCTGACACTCCCAGGTACTCCACTCCCTGGTACTCCTCTAATACTCCCAGGTACACCTCTGACAATCCCAGGTACACCTCTGACACTCCCACGTACACATGTGACACTCCCAGGTAAATCTGCGACACTTCCAGGTACAAACTCTGGCACTCCCAGGTACACCTCCGATATTCCCAGGTACACCTCCGATACTCCCAGGTACACCTTTGACACTCCCAGGTACTCCACTGACACTCCCTGGTACACCTCTGACACTCCCAGGTGCACCTCTGACC
Source organism: Homarus americanus (assembly GCF_018991925.1). NCBI lineage: Eukaryota > Metazoa > Arthropoda > Malacostraca > Decapoda > Nephropidae > Homarus > Homarus americanus. The sequence goes on from NW_024756112.1 coordinate 909, forward strand.
TCCCAGGTACACCTCTGACACTCCCAGGTACGCCACACTGGCCTCCCAGGTGCTCCTCTGACTCCCTGGTTCACCTCTGACCTCTGAGTAGACATCCGACACTCCCAGGTACACCTCCGACACTCCCAGGTACTCCACTGACACTCCCTGGTGCACCCTTGACACTCCCAGGTACACCTCTGACACTCCCAGGTACAACTCAGACACTCCCCTGTACACCACTGACACTCCCTGGTACACCCCTCACACTCCCTGGTACACCCCTCACACTCCCAGGTACACCTCTGGCACTCCCAGGTACTCGTCTGACACTCCCTGGTACACCTCTGACACTTCCAGGTACACCTCAGACACTCCCAGGTACACCTCTGTCACTTCCAGGTACACCTCTGACACTCCCAGGTACTCCACTCCCTGGTACTCCTCTAATACTCCCAGTTACACCTCTGACACTCCCAGGTACACCTCTGACTCTCCCAGGTACACCCCTGACACTTCCAGGTACACCTCAGACACTCCCAGGTACACCCCTGACACTCCCAGGTACACCCCTGACACTCCCAGGTACACCCCTGACACTCCCAGGTACACCTCTGACACTCCCAGGTACACCCCACACACTCCCAGGTACACCTCTGACACTCCCAGGTACTCCTCTGACACTCCCAAGTACACCTCAGACATTCCCAGGTACACCCCTAACACTCCCAGTTACACCTCTGAAACTCCCAAGTACACCTCTGACATTCCGAGGTACACCCCAGCCACTCCCAGGTACACCCTGACACTTCCAGGTACTCCTATGACACTCCCAGGTACACCTCAGACACTCCCAGGTAAACCCCAGACACTCCCAGGTACACATCCGACACTCCCAGGTACACCTCTGACATTCCCAAGTACACCTCTGACACTCTCAGGAACACCTCCGACACTCCCAGGTACACCTCTGACACTCCCAGGTACACCCCAGACACTCCCAGGTACACCTCAGACACTCCCAGTGTAAGGGCGGAAACGATCCTCCGGCTAGTTACCGTTGCTAACTCGCTCGTTTGCTGGTGCAGACGACACTTGGGGTGGTTGGACGGAGGTGATAACGGCAGCAACCCTCTCCGCCGCCGGCAGATTCAACCCAGCCGCCATACCGTCAGTATCTAGCTACCCTGCTGTCCGTCAAATTCTGGCTGTGATCTCATCATAGGTCCTGGACTCGTGGGCTGTGTTCCCAGACCTTCACCTATCAACTGCCAACTCTCTGGTCATCTACCACTACCGCATACCACGACCATCAGTTCATCACATTCCGTCGGTGCCCCGGTGTTCTCCTGCCTTTTCAAGACGTTGCTGAGTGTGGAGCGAAGTGGACGCTTCCCTGCCCTGAGTGTGCATCTCCGCGTTCCAGAACCTTCCCCCAGGGCCACTGCCGTAGGAAATATTTGTTCATTGTTTGATTCCATTAATTGCTGACTCCCCTTTATTGTTCGATTCTATTATTTGTTTGATTCCTTTAATTGTTGCTTCCATTAATTGTTTGACTCCCGTAATTATTTGATGTTTGTTGAGTGGTGTCAGAGTTTTGTTATATTTTTATAGTAAAGAGATGCCAATCTCTAACGGTTGTTTGTTATTCCTCGGAAAACCATGGTCCTTGACTTTCCTTTATTAAGATCCTGATTAGCCTCGTAAGGGATTTCCATCCCTAAGTCCCAGGCCTTTACACCCAGGTACACCCCTGACACTCCCAGGTACACCCCTGACACTCCCAGGTACACCTCTGACACTCCCAGGTACACCCCAGACACTCCCAGATACACCTCTGACACTCCCAGGTACTCCTGTGACACTCCCAGGTACACCTCAGGCACTCACAGGTACACCCCCAGACACTCCCAGGTACACCCCAGACGCTCCCAGGTACACCTCTGACACTCTCAGGTACACCCCTGACACTCCCAGGAACACCTCTGACACTCCCAAGTACACCTCTGACACTCCGAGGTACACCCCAGACGCTCCCAGGTACACCTCTGACACTCTCAGGTACACCCCTGACACTCCCAGGAACACCTCTGACACTCCCAAGTGCACCCCTCTGACACTCCCGAGGGTACACCCCAGACCTCCCAGGTACACCTCTGACCTCCCCAGGTACTCCTCCTGGCCTCCCAGGTACACCTCAGACACTCCCAGGTGCACCCTAGACCTCCCAGGTGCACCAGACACTCCCAGGTACACCTCCTGTTGCTTCCAGGTTACACCCCTGCCACTCCCAGGTACACCTCTGACACTCCCAAGTACACCTATGACACTCCGAGGTACACCCCAGACACTCCAAGGTACACCTCTGACACTCCCAGGTACTCCTCTGACACTCGCAGGTACACCTCAGACATTCCCAGGAACACGCCAGACACTCCCAGGTACACATCTGACACTCCCAGGTACACCTCTAACACGCCCAGATACACCTCTGACACTCTCAGGAACACCTCCGACACTCCCAGGTACACCTCTAACACTCCCAGGTAAACCTCTGATACTCCCAGGTATACCTCTGACACTCCCAGTTATACCTCTGACACTCCCAGTTATACCTCCGATACTAGCAGTTACACCCCTGACACTCCCAGGTACATTCCTCACACTCCCAGATACACCTCTGATACTCCCAGGTACACCTCTGACACTCCCAGGTACACCTCCGATACTCCCAAGTACACCTCCGATAGTCCCAGGTACACCCCAGACACTCCCAGTTACACCTCCGACACTTCCAGTTACACCCTTGACACTCCCAGGTACACCCCTGACACTCCCAGGTACACCTCTGACACTTCCATGTTCACCACTGACACTCCCATGTACACCTCTGATACTCCCAGTTATACCTCTGACACTCCCAGTTACACCTCCGACACTCCCAGTTACGCCCCTGACACTCCCAGGTACACCCCTGACACTCCCAGATACACCTCTCATACTCCCAGGTACACCTCTGACACTCCCAGGTACACCTCCGATACCCCCAGGTACACCTCCGATCGTCCCAGGTACACCTCTGGCACTTCCTTGTTCACCTCTGACACTCCCAGGTACACCAATGACACTCCCAGGTACACCAATGACACTCCCAGGTGCACCTCTGACACTCCCAGATTTCAATGACACTCCCAGGTACACCTCAGACACTCCCAGGTACACCGCTGACACTCCCAGGTACACCTCTGACACTCCCAGGTACACCTCAGACACTCCCAGGTGCACCTGTGACACTCCTTGGTACACCTCCGACACCCCCAGGTACACCTCTGACACTCCCAGGTACACCTCTGACACTCCCAGGTACACCTCTGACACCCCCAGGTACACCTCTGACACTGCCAGGTACACCTCTGACACTCCCAGGTACACCTGTAACACTCCCAGGTACATCTCCGACACTTCCAGGTACACCTCCAGACACTCCCAGGTACACCTCTGACTCTCCTTGGTACACCTCCGACACTCCCAGGTACACCTCCGACACTCCCAGGTACACTTCTCACACTCCCACGTACACCTCTGACTCTCCCAGGTACACCTCTGACACTGCCAGGTACACCTCTGACACTCCCAGGTACACCTGTGACACTCCCAGGTACATCTCCGACACTTCCAGGTACAACTTCTGGCACTCCCAGGTACACCTCCGATATTCCCAGGTACACCTCCGATACTCCTAGGTACACCTTTGACACTCCCAGGTACTCCACTGATACTCCCTGGTACACCTCTGACACTCCCAGGTACACCTCTGACACTCCCAGGTACACCTCTTACACTCCCTGGTTCTCCCCTGACACTCCCAGGTACTCCTCAGACACTCCCAGGTACACCTCAGACACTCCCAGGTACATCTCTGACACTCCCAGGTGCACCTCTGACACTCCCAGGTACACCTCTGACACTCCCAAGTACACCTCTGACACTCCCAGGTACACCTCTGACACTCTAAGTACACCTCAGCAGAACCTCCCAGGTACACCCCTGACACTCCCAGGTACTCCTCTGACACTCCCAGGTACCCCACCTCCTGACACTCTCAGGTACACCTCCGCTTGCTCAGGTAAACCCCAGACACTCCCAGGTACACCCCAGATACTCCCAGGTACACCCCAGACACTCCCAGGTACACCTCTGACACTCCCAGGTACTTCTCTGACACTCTCAGGAACACCTCCGACACTCCCAGGTACACCTCTGACACTCCAAGGAACACCCCAGACACTCCCAGGTACACATCTGACACTCCTAGGTACACCTCTGACACTGCCAGGTACACCTCTGACACTCTCAGGAACACCTCAGACACTCCCAGGTACACCTCTGACACTCCCAGGTACTCCACTGACACTCCCTGGTACACCCTTGACACTCACAGGTACACCTCTGACACTCCCAGGTACAACTCAGACACTTCCAGGTACGCCACTGACACTCCCTGGTACACACCTCATACTCCCTGGTACACCCCTCACAGTCCCAGGTACACCTCTGACACTTTCAGGTACACCTCATACACTCCCAGGTACACCTCTGACTCTCCTTGGTACACCTCCAACACTCCCAGGTACACCTCCGACACTCCCAGGTACACTTCTCACACTCCCAGGTACACCTCTGACTCTCCCAGGTACACCTCTGACACTGCCAGGTACACCTCTGACACTCCCAGATACACCTCTGACACTCCCAGGTACTTCACTGACATTCCCTGGTACACCTCTGACACTCCCAGGTACACCTCTGACACTCCCAGGTACACCTCTGACACTCCCAGGAACACCTCTGACACCCCCAGGTACACATCTGACACTGCCAGGTACACCTCTGACACTCCCAGGTACACTCCCTGACTCTCCTTGGTACACCTCCGACACCCCAGGTACACTCCCTGACACCCCAGGTACATCTCACACTCCCAGGCACACCTCTGACTCTCCCAGGTACACCTCTGACACTGCCAGGTACACCTCTGACACTCCCAGGTACACCTCTGACAGTCCCAGGTACTCCACTGACATTCCCTGGTACACCTCTGACACGCCCAGGTACACCTCTGACACTCCCAGGTACTCCACTCCCTGGTACTCCTCTAATACTCCCAGGTACACCTCTGACAATCCCAGGTACACCTCTGACACTCCCACGTACACATGTGACACTCCCAGGTAAATCTGCGACACTTCCAGGTACAAACTCTGGCACTCCCAGGTACACCTCCGATATTCCCAGGTACACCTCCGATACTCCCAGGTACACCTTTGACACTCCCAGGTACTCCACTGACACTCCCTGGTACACCCCAGACACTCCCAGGTACTGACACTTAGGTACACCTCTGACACTCCCACGTACACCTATGACACCTCAAGAACACTCCGACAATCCCAGGTACACCTCTGACACTCCCCAGGTACACCTCTGACACTCCCAGGCACACCACTGACACTCCAAGGTACACCTCTGATACTCCCAGTTATACCTCTGACACTCCCAGTTACACCTCCGACAATCCCAGTTACACCCCTCACACTCCCAGGTACACCCCTGACACTCCCAGATACACCTCTCATACTCCCAGGAACACCTCTGACACTCCCAGGTACACCTCAGATACCCCCAGGTACACCTCCACTCCCAGGTAATCCTCTGACGCTCCCATGTACTCCCCTGACACTCCCAGGTACACCTCTGACACTCCCAGGTACTCCTCTGACACTCCCAGGTACACTGCTCCCAGGTACACCGCTGACACTGCCAGGTACACCTCTGTAATGAGACAAAATCTCACATGAAGAGGTAAGTTAGGAGCTTATAGTAGTAGAGTATTATAGCGAGAGGAAATGGTAGCGTGTCTCGAGGGTGTGATGTCAACACTGTATATTAACACAGGCACAGTACAAGTGTAGTATATAAAACACCAATGCGTGTTACAGCTTTATTTTACTAGTTCAATAGGGGGGATTAATAGGGGGGTTCGTACACAATTTATGATAGACTATGGTATTCTCGTATAACCTAACCTCACAACTAGAATGGGCACTTCACTAAGTCGATCGTTGGGGAGGTTCGGGATCACTGCACTTCCACAGACTACACAGCCAGCACTTACTGTTACACGTGGAGTTGACAGCACTTTGTCGATGGACCCGGGTTGAGACTTCGTCACACTTAATGGCGGTCTTCTCTCGAGCGGGACTCGGGGACCTGGTAGCTGGCCCTTCCTGGTTACAGACACTCTCTGCGTGAGAGGAGCTCCAGCCCCTATATATTAGTCGAGCCGGGGGGTGACCTCTCCTACTGAACTGGGTGTGTCTTGACCGGGTTGTCGGGTCAACAGGAGTGCTGGCTAATTAGCGGGTCCTTGAATTACTCAGGTCATGACGCCGGGTAGAGCTGATCGAGTGGTGGTGAGAATTCTGGTTCCCTAGTGTCAGGTCTGGGCGGCTGTGTGCAGGTGCCATCCTGCCCAGGTGTCTTGGTTAGGTGTGGTTTGTAGGTCACCCGGCTAACTCACGTCATTAGCGGACGAAGTCAAGTCCCTAGGGTCGACCTGAGGTGTGTCAATCCGGGATGTGATGGTGCCACGAGGTCTGTAGTGCTTGCTGTTACATGTGACATAATTCCAGGCTGTAAGCTTTGGTCTGACAAACAATCATTACACCTCCCGCCAAGACCAAAGCTTCACCACAGAGACTGATGTCACATATAGACATCAACATCACGTGTGGTAGCAGAGATAATCCCTGGGGCGATAACATAGTCTCACATTTACAAACAACAATCTCATAGGTGTATGTTTTTCTACTGGCGCTAGTTTGATCTGACGAAGCTCACTATACCTCCCGCCAAGATCAAAGCTTCTATGCCAGACAGTGGATATTTACAGTGGGTGACAAAGCGAGTGCACATCCTGCGAAAATAGCTACTGAGATGCAAAGTATACACCTCACATCCTACCATAGTCTGATAATATTTAAAAATTTAAGCGGCTAGCTAAATATACGGAAAAGGAAAGATGGATGTAGATATGAAGGGGAAAGAGAGCGCCTAGGTAGGTGCTTGTCGGAGAGCGTCACTTAAGGAAGTTAAATGAGGGTACACAGTCGGAGGTTTGAAAGGTTATGCAATGGTGTTGCTTGCCCTGGCTTATTTCTGCTTAGGTTCCCTAGCGTTAGTATCTTCAAACCTGGAATAGATTTACATACTTGTTGCTTCAACTGTTAAACTCTTGCGCAGGGCAGCACATACAACATATATAATAATAAGATACATGGCCGCTTAAAGAAAAGGGGGGGGGGAAGGTTGGGGCAAAATACAACTTGTGAACAAAAAGAAATATTTGTACATACTAAAAAGGCAGCAGAAATTATTACAAGATACAATGGCAAAAACAAAAACTCGTCAGCATTCGTCGAGATCCCGGGTGGCGGGTGGTCCGTCACCACCTCCACCAATCGGTGTCCAGCATCAGGGTGGACGACGCAGTAGATGTGGTGGTTGGCGTTTCCTGTCCCGTCCTGGGGTCTGCCGCGGTGTGTCGCGTGCCTCACTTCCTCCACTTGAACTTCTGTGTGGAGCGGCAGTTCCTGACGCATTCCAGATGGATTTTTCTAGTCCCATCTGAGTTTCCTCTGTAGAGTCTCATTTTCCGTCGTGGTCCAGATGGATTTTTCTAGTTCCATCTGAGTTTCCGCCCTTCCCGGCCGGGATCAGCCGGTCCACTGCTAGGGGTGTCATCGCTTTGGATGGCGTGTAGGGCAGGGTCCACGGACAAGAGTTCGCCCTCCGTACGTGAGTGTCGGCGAGACCCCTGACCGTCCTGTCCCACACCCTCACAGTGGTGAATCCCTCCCTGGGTGGGCCCCCCAGGGTTTGCTTGTTTCTTCCTCTACTTGTAGTCAGGTCACTTCTGTTTCGTCCCCGATGGTGTGGTAAACACCGGCGAGGCAGATCCCGGGTGGGCCAAGGTCAGCCATTACTTGTCTGGTACCTGGTGGATCCATTCCCGGAGTGGAAGTGCGTGGGACCAGTTGACAGGTCCTGAAACGTAGGGAGCTGTCGTCTGCAGCGCCACTGGGACCTCTAGTTGTTTGTTGCCTGTTGCTTGCTGCTCCTGAAGTTGCAGGTCGGGTTTTCGGGATTTTCTCCTGGGTTCCAAGGGGACGACCTGATTCCCTGCCTGGAGCTGGGAGCTGCGCTGGTCCTGCATGGCGTAGCTTACTCAGGCTGATGGTACCCATAGATGTTGTCTGTCAGTATTGTGGGCTGTGAGACCGTAGCCTCGGTGCGTGTCTCGTCGTTCAGCAGGCGAGCGACGAGACACAGCCCAGTGTCTTCAACCAGATCGAGGGCCAGCATTATGCAAGCCCGTTTCTGGGGCTTGGGGCTTGCAGTGTCGACGTGAAGGCGTCACCCATTCGCCGCGGGGTTGCCCGTTGCGTGTCCCGCTCGTGTCGGGCATCCATTATGAGTCAGGATGCGTTGGTCTCAGCTCATCTGGTAGGGGGTCGGCTGCAGCTGTGGTGGTGTCATCTCCGACTTTTGTGTGGAGTCAGGGAGACCTCGCCCAGGCCCGTGAAGAGCAAGGGCGGTGCTGACTCTGTAGCTTAGTAGAAAGACAAGATCCCGGGGTGGAGAATCAACAATTAGAAGTGCCCCTAGACTCGTTACTTTAATCTATGTTCTGTGACCTGGTGTTATATCTATGAGCCCTAATCTGATCAGGTATTACTGGTACAAGTGGGGCAGTAGCTCGGGGAGTTCTCTGATTATTACTTGGGGTGTGAGGTACCTGATTGTTCTGAGGGGGGTGGTCAGCTGCTGGTGGAGGGATAGGGTGTTGGGAAGGGAATGTTACCCCTAGAGGGGGCTGGTTGGTGAGGCCTGATTTGTTCAAGACGTCATCGTCGACAGTTGCCAGCTTCAATCTATTCACATGCACAGTTTCCTTACGTCCCCCCTGGCAAAGCGGGGAAATAGTGAAGTTTACTTTGCTGGGTTGGGCGGTTACTCTATATGGGCCCTTCCATCTCTGTTGCAACTTAGAGGGGATATCGGGGGAGGATGATTCGTTAGTTAGGAAGACCAGGGTACCTACAGTAATATTGGAAGGGGTGACCCTGAGGTTATAGTAGGTGGCGTTGTGTAAGTGACCTTTCTTGTTTAGTTCCTGCACCCGAGTAAAGACCGTTTGTAACCTGTTTTGCAAGACAGAAGGGTAGTCCTCGCCATAGGATAGGGGTGGGGGTTGATTACACCAGCAGGAAGGTTTGGATCCCTACCAAAGTGAAGGAAGTAAGGAGTGTTATGCAGGGTGGTATTAATTGCGGTGTTCATGGCCAGTTGTGCAAGAGGTAGTTGATCGTCCCAACCGCCGTACTGATTATTAACCAAAAACGACAAGTGATCTTTCAACGTGCGGTGGGAACGCTCAACCATGGCATTAGCCTGTGGGTGGTAACTAGTGGTTAGATTTGACTTAGCCCGCAGCAAGTCGCACGCCTTCTGAAAGATGCCCGAGGTAAATTCTGTCCCTTGATCACTTACAATGACCCGGGGGCATCCATGAGTACCAACGTATTGTAACAGGGCTTCACAAACTGTCTCTGCGCGTTTATCGGGGATGGGTATATAGGTTGCAAAACGTGAATAGTGATCGACGATGGAAACAACGTATCTGTTTCCCCGGTGTGAACGTATTGACATGTCAGTTAGATCGATCGATACCCGTTCCAAGGGCTGAGAGGCTGGTGGAAACTCCTGCAGCTCTCCCTGTCTCTTTGGGGTACCCTTCCTTAACTGACACGGCAGACATCCTTTGACAAATGCCCCAACCTTTCGCGCTAGATTGGGCATGAAAAACATAGAGCGTGCACGTGCATATGTGCGACATTCACCCGGGTGGGCTGCGAATTGGGAAGAGTGAGCTACTTCTAGGGCCGAGTTTTCCAAGGATGCGGGGATGACTACGAGTTCTGTGGGCTGTTCATCATCCTGTTTCATAGTAACAAGATACAGGACTCCGCTTAAAAGACTGAAATCACAAAGTGAGGCTTTGGTGACCTTCTTGGGGAGCGGACCCCCTTCAAGGAACTCAATGACCGGACCCCACTGTGGGTCTTCGAGTTGGTGTTGGCGCACCTCGTGAGGTGATAGGTCCCCAAAAATGGGCTGAGTCATGCTGCTAGGGTTCCCGACATTATTTATAGGTAATACATTACGGCTCAGTGCGTCTGGTACTACGTGGTTCTTGCCTGGCTTATGCAAAATGGAGAAGTTATATGCATTTAGAAAGACTGCCCAGCGTGCTACCCGTGCATTAGGAGTTTTACCTTGGAAGATATATATTAAAGGGCGGTGATCAGTGATTACATAAAAGTGTCTACCAAATAGGTAAGCATCAAAGGAAGTTACGGCTTTGACAATAGCCAAGGCTTCTTTCTCAGTTGTGGAGTAGCGGAGGGCAGCTCCGCTCAATTTCTGGGAAAAATAAGCAATAGGGATGGGGTTATCTTCACCACCTTGCATGAGACAGGCTCCCAGTGCTTCGTCGGAAGCGTCAGTGTGCACGTAAAACGGCTGCGTGAAGTCCGGCAGTGCTAACATTGTTGCCGACTTCAATAAGTCCTTAAGATGGCTAAAAGCTTTATCTGCCTCCCCCGACCACCGGAACTGAACCGACTTCTTTGTAAGTTTCGTAAGGGGGAGGGCCGCCTCTGAAAAGTGAGGGATGTGACGTCTGAAAAAATTGGCGGTGCCGAGGAACTGTTTCACACCCCTGGCTGTGGTGGGAGGTGGCATCTCTGCTATCGCTTTCACTTTCACCGGGTCGGGTCTAACGCCGCCATGACCTACGATGAATCCCAGGAATTTAACTTCCTGGCGCGCGAACGCGCATTTCCTAAGGGACACTTTCAGTCCGGCCGCTTTCATGACCGAGAGAACCTCATCTA
>NW_024756113.1:0-17666 GCF_018991925.1 Homarus americanus
TTAACTTTTCTATATACTCCTTTCTTTTTCCCTAGAAGATCTAAGAGTCTATTATTCATCCATTTTGGTTGGTTCCGTATCGATCTGAATTTTCTTTTAGGGATGTGTTTATTTTGGGCATTATTGATTGTCGCAATAAATTGTTCATAAGTAGCTGCTAAATTAAATTCGGGGTTATCCCGTCCTAAGTTGACAGTTTCCGGAGGTGTGGGGGGGATTAATCTTTTGACCATAGGGTCATCCCTTAGGTCTCTCCTTATGCTACCGTAATTAGCATTCCTAAAATCCGGGATCAAGGCCGAATTTTCCTTCTTCCTGCCATCCCATATTATGTTAAAATATATGGCTTTATGATCACTGTTTCCTAGTTCGTCTCCAATCCCAACATCTTTTACTAGATTTTCATTATTACTGAGAACTAAATCGAGGATATTATTTCCTCTAGTGGGCAAGTTTATAAATTTATATATAAAACTATCCTGTACTACTTCTATAAAATCTTCAGATTCATTATCGCTAAGTTGATTTTTCCAATCTATGCCTGAAAAGTTGAAATCGCCTAGAATACATACATTGTTTCTATCAGATGCCTTCTTTATTTCCTCCCATAGCAATTTACCATCGTTCCTACTCAAATTAGGTAGTCTATATATAACACCAATGACTACGGATTCACTGCCCTCACCAATCTCTACCCAAATACTTTCATTGTCGCTATTTGTTTTAATGTTTGATTTATTGCAGCCTTTTAATGACACCCTGATATACACTGCTACACCGCCACCTCTCCTTCCTACTCTGTCAAATTTAAATAGGTTATATCCTGGAATATGAAATTCTGCTAAAAAATGCTTGCTGTTTGAATTTATCCATGTTTCCGTTATTGCAATTATATCTATGTTCTCTTTACTAACAATGGCCCTGAGCTGGTCCATTTTGTTACACAGGCTTCTACTATTAGTATAATAAACACTCAATATATTTCTTCCGTTTCTATCTGTTTTACATTTATTACTTTGATGTTTGTTATTATGACTAACTATATTTTCAGCATTATCTACTTCTGTTTCACTACTTCCCAGGACCTGCTTGTTTTTTGACTCCCATTTTCCCCGACCCCTCTCTACTGGCGAAACCCCCCCTTCGGAGTGACAATTTCACGCTCCAGGGATGCAGACAACGTCTTTACCCCCTCACGAGACAAGTGTACTCCGTCGCGACAGTACAGGTAGTCGTTGCCATAAAATCGTTGCCCGTCATCAATGAATGCCCAACCATTGTTTGCACAATGTTTTTCCAGTCGGCAATTAATAGCAATTGCCCTGGACAGCCATTCACGACCAACCCCTCTTCTAGGCAAGACACCACATACTATCGGGACCCCTCCCCTATCTCTAATCTTCCCCAGCGCCTCCCTATACCTCTTGAAAAGTTCCTCACTCCTAACCTTACCTATGTCGTTTCCCCCCACACTAAGACACACTACTGGATTGGTACCCTCCCCTGACAAAACTCTGTCTAACCTCTCGGCTACATGCCCTATCCCAGCCCCAGGAAAACATACCCTAGTCCTACGTTTCCTATCTCTCGCACAAAAAGCCCGATCCATAAACCTCACCTGGCTGAAGATTGTGAAGTGAGATGCAGTGAAGATTGTGAAGCGAGATGTAGTGAAGATTGTGAAATAAGATTATAAAGTAAACTGTAGTAATTGAGGTTAAACGAACGCGGGTTATTCTGTAGTGTATCCGTGTCTTGTTAACGTGGAACCAACATGGCGGTGGTTCTCAATATAGATACGTTATTTTGCCGGGAATTTCTGTCAAAACAAAATATGAATCAACCATATTTAGCCTAAATTAACCTAACGGCTTTATTATATATTCTAAGTTTTTTAAGTTGGATAGATCAGATCAGGTTAGGTTAAGTCAGGTTGGGTTAGGTTAGGTTAGTTTTGTTAATTTTGCCACTTAGAGGCTAGTTTATTGTGCCCCCATACTCATCCTGTCAGCTGTAGCACAGAGAGATTACAAAGTGGTGTTAGATGAGGTAGGTGGTTAAGTTAAGTTTCAATAGGTTAGGTTAGATTATGTCAGGTTGGGTTAAGTTAGGTTAGGTAGGTAATAAGTAGATAGGTTATGTTAGGTAGGTGGGAAAGTTAGGTTTGATTAGGTTAGCTTATGTCAGACGGGGAGGTTAGGTTAGATTATGTCAGGTTAGGTTAGATTATGTCAGGTTAGGTCAGATTACGTCAGGTTAGGTTAGATTATGTCAGGTTAGGTTAGATTATGTCAGGTTAGGTTAGATTATGTCAGGTTAGGTCAGATTACGTCAGGTTAGGTTAGATTATGTCAGGTTAGGTCAGATTACGTCAGGTTAGGTTAGATTATGTCAGGTTAGGTTAGATTATGTCAGGTTAGGTTAGATTGTCAGGTTAGGTTAGATTATGTCAGGTTAGGTTAGATTATGTCAGGTTAGGTCAGATTACGTCAGGTTAGGTTAGATTATGTCAGGTTAGGTAAGTAGGTAGAGGTGGGTAAAAAAGGTTAGGTTAGGTCGGCAGGTTTTAGTGTAGGAGCTTAAGTAATCCCGTAAAAATTTCATGTTAATTTTTGACACCATACATTATAATAATCCTTATAAACTATGTTAAGGAACTGTGGTGTCATTTTTTCTGAACGGTTTATTATAAGTTTTATGCCTTTAAAGAAGTTTTATTAAAGAGCGGCGTAATGAACCACAGATGTATTACCATTAAGTCCTAATTAACTTAAAACATGACTAATAACCTATGAACATGTAGTATTATATGATTACAATTTAACATAATATATCATGAATGCTGTTATAATATCATAAGTGTGTTACAAACATGGCTGCTCATATATGCCATCCTGTCTCTGGCAAAGAAGAGATTGCAGTAAGTAAAATTATTTGCTAAAGACAAATACTGGAAATTAAACATATACATATTACCATTATCTGAAAAGCTTAGAACCACCGTTTTATATTTATTAAAAGTTTGTAGTGTTATACATCATGTGTAAACAAGTCACAAGTTATTATTTACGACATTGCTTCAGTCCTCGTCATCAGAGTCTTCTGTGTACAACAGATTCCTTCACCTTGTTTAGGCATTTCTCATCATCTGCTTGACAGTTACACATCTCGGTGCATGTCATGCTATTCTTTCTGATTCTTTCTGTATGAACATGACAATGATCCACATTTCCTGACGCCACATCCACATTTAACAAGTTCTGTGATTGCTTCTGGAGCTGGTGGTTGGTCTGATATTACTAGTATGAAACAGTCATTGTCAATCTTCCAGCCATGCTCTAATTGTGAAAGCATTTCACTGTCTGCATCACAAGACCACAGAAGAGCTTGATACCTTCCTCTCAATATATGATACTTTAGAGTTGCTGCAGTCGCTGGTAGTTCTCCAGCTTCTGCCTGCGTTTTCTTGAAGAGATGCCATCTAAGTTATGACAGTTTAGTGAAAGTCATTCGTGGACAGTAGAGCTTAAATACAAATTCCTTTAGACCAATAAACATGTCTGCTGGAGGGCATTTGGTCTACTCAGCATCTTGAATGCATCTAGGACTTTTGTGTTAGATTTCATCAAAGTGCTCCAACATGCTTTCTTTCCTTTGCCAACAAATTTTCCAATGCAGTCAGATCCTGTGAAGGCATGGAAACCTGTAAGGCTCTCTGCCCAATGTGTCGTCGCTCACCAGTTCCTGTTTTCATACTTGTATTTTCTCCAAGTTGAGGCTGCTTTAATATGCCAAACACATCAGTGTCTGGTGACTTGATATGTACAGTGCTGCCCTTCTGTGATGCATATACTGTATGTCCTGCTTAAGTTCTATAACTTGTGATAGCAATTTGATGGTTGAAGTCTTATTTGCTGCTTTCCACGACAGAAGATTAACCTTGGACATCTTTTCCCAGATGCTCAATGGACCAACAATACGCTTCTTGACAAAATTTTCATAATTTTGTCTTCCAACTTCATATGCACATAGATTGTCATATTTGGCATTTTCTGGCATTACAGCTCCAGTTACCAAGTTTAAAAGAGCATCATTTTCCTGGGATTACAGTCACCAATAACATTGTGTAGCTTCTGCACATCAGCATATTGACGGCTGACAATAGCTGTAGAGAGCTCATGATGTTCTGTTCTTTTGTAATCTTTATGAGTTTGATATTTTATGTAATGAACTTAATTTGAAAACCCAAATGGTAGTATATGATCTTTTATCACCTTAGACACTCTGTGCGTCATGCCTCTCAAGTGATTTTTTTCCTCTCTTACTTCTCTGGACAAATACGACCTTTATCCCATCAGAAAAAATATCACCATATATTTTCTTAATCTACAGGTGCCAAGGTTTAAAATGACGGATGGTGTTAAAAATTAACCTGAAATTTTTACGTGACCACATATTGTCTTGTTGAGTTTCTGAGAGAACTTCACGGCTAAATAGCGCCTCTGTATTGATAGCCGGTACATGTCGTAATATCCACCGCTCATAGTTAAATCTTTATGTCCGTTTATTTTGTCCTAATTTAAGTATCAAAGAGTGTTTTTATTTTTAAGTATCTTAAGTATCTTTTTTCCTCACTCTTAAGTATCTAAGTATGATGTTTTTTTCATTTTAAGTAACTAACCATATTTTTGTTTTCATTATAAAATGTGATTGATATAGACAACAGAAGTAAATATCAGCTGGAGGTCGTAAACGAAGCTGATGTGAAGTATTTTGACTCACTGTTCCCACGAACTAATTGCTTCTCTGGTTTATACCGAAGAAATAAAACCGTCAACGAACCATCCGATTCAAATGTGTCTTAGGCGATACAGGGTGTTTAGGCGTCATTCTGATACCAAGAATGACTTTGTGTACTGTGGTGAAGCTGGGGGTAGGATAGGGTTGGGTTGGGTTGGGATGGGTTAGGATTACGCATGTGTGGGTATATTCTGTCGCATTTTATAGGTATCTTGCGTCTTTCTCTTTATTCCTTCTTTATCATGAGTATCTGTGCCTATTAATACACCACCTCGCAGGATAGTGGAAGAGGAATGGATAGTAACGAGATAATATTCTTCTTACATATACCTTAGCTTGATTACAGGTAACACCAGGTAGAAGTTACGTGACTCTTAAGAGTTTTCCTCGACTTGGCTGATTCAACTGTAAGACTTGCTGTATTTATCCTTATTAAAATCCTCCACCTGTAAGACCCTCCACTTGTAAGACTCTCCACCTGTAAGACCCTCCACTTGTAAGACTCTCCACTTGTAAAACCCTTTATGGATTTGAAATACCTTCTCGTCTTGACTCCACTAGTACTGTACACACCCTCTCTAGCCTTAGTTTACAGTAATGTTGAAGTATATAATGAAGACTCACAGCTCATGGGTTAGAAAAACAAAAGATGCTTGTTTTATTTATTTATTTATTTATTTATTTATAGCTTATTTTAGAATCCCCGAAAGTTAGAACAAAATGGCTGACGGGACTCACAAGCGGGCGATGTTTACAGTATGGACCAAGAATAAAAAATAAATGAAAATAAAATAAATAAATCGTAAATTGGTGCATTGTTTCTCCAGGGGTAATTATAGAAGTACAAATGTTCTCCAGCAGTGGGTAACGATCATAGCCACGTATAGAGCTTCTAACGCAGGTAGATTGATATAGATGCATTACCTGGAGTTAGTGGGTTACAGGGGCCTCCTACACGATAATATTAAAGGTGTTTTTTCCTTCTGTTTGTGGCACTTGAGGTGTTTAGGTTAGGTTTAATTAAAATGGTTTAGTTATAATAGTTATATTACGATAAGTTAAGTTGAATTTAGAACTTTTGATTTGCATATATCGTGTTTTAGAAGGATTTGTTAGCTAATAAGTTTAATTTGGATAAGTTTAGTTTAAATTTAGATCATTTGATTTTACAAGGTCGTATTATAATGACTGGGAACCATATAGAAAACTGTTAGAGAAGTAAATATTTCTACGGCAGTGAATGAGTAAGTCAATAAGTGGTGTATAGAGCTGCTGACGCAACTTAAACGGTATATACTGTACATTATATGTTATCAGAGCTTTCCTGTTGTACGTAACCGCCTCCGTCAAAGTGTCTTACTGGCTCATGTGAAGATTAGCCTCTAGTTTATTTAACCTCAAGATTAACTACACTGGCACTGCCTGACCTGACCTGACCTGACCTACCCTACCCTACCCTACCCTACCCTACCCTACCCTACCCTACCCTACCCTAACCTAACCTAACCTAACTTAACTTCCCAAGTAGCGTTAGGTTAATCATTAGTTGAAATAAGCTGGGAGGGTTAATCTTCAGGTAATCTATCTTAATTAACAATTTTGGTCAGGTGAGGCCTTCCTTACCTTACTCGAGAGCAGGAGGAGGAGGACTTGCTAACGTCTACAGATCATCGTCAACCAAGGCAGATATTGAATACCTTTTGTTTACCTTCGTGGCTTAAGAACACATCTTAACACCATAAGACTATTCGCCTCAATACAATAATACAGTAATTGATTATTGTATTCTAATAAAATTTACGGTGTATCTTGTGAACCAGATTTATTGTTTGACCTTAGTGAATGAGAAACTGGTTGAGGTGTATTGTGGTAAACATCCTTAAGAGTAGCTCTGTGTGTTCTTACGACCTCAAAGTAACACAAAAGGTAGCCAATATCTACCCTTGATCAGTCACTTTATGTAGATGTCAATTGTGTCATTTTTCTAGACTTAGTGCCCCCTGGAGGAGAAAGTAAATACAATGTTGATATATTTTGGTCACAACACACACTAGTAGATTATTTTTCCTTTTTAACTAAATAATTAACACTATGAAGCTAACTAATTATATAACTCAAAGATGGTAACCAATATGGCGTCGATATTGTTCACATACTCTATGATAAATAGATGTATTGTCTGTTTAATTTTAGGGAAGAATTTAATTTATAAACTTTTGAGAATCTGGATACAGGAGTTTTGTCTTTGTGTGTGTGTGTGTGGTGATGATGACGCATACTTTCCTCTGCAGTGAAAAAAATATCTTGACATTGCAAAGTTTAACTGTAAGCCGAAGGAACGTTTGTAATGTGACTTGTTATGTGAAATTGTAACTTGAAATTCTTTGTGAAAAAATATTTCCCTATAAAGTTTGGCAATAAATGAAGTATTACATCAAGGTGTAACTTGTAGTTCCTTGTGGAGTAATTACCTATGTGGACGATACAGCTACTCCAGGGTGTAAGACCTAGAGTAGAAAGTCTTTAGACCTTACCTGAGGTTGAAAGACTCTTATAGTGGAACGTCTTAGGTATTGAAACTTTAATTACAGTAAATAAAATATAATCTACCTAAACATTCCTTCACCTGGCGACAACTAATGATACAGGTGGTGTAATAGCTCTTTAAAATTCCTCCGTTTGATATAATAATGACCACACATGAACTTATAATGTGCAATATCTTGATAACACATTAGCTGCAACATTACACATAGTCCAGTGTATGTGTAGTGAGGGACATCTACCTAAATGAGTTACAGAATGTGGAGTTGAGGCAAAAAAAAGTTGGGACATGTTTGAGATCATCAGTTGAGCCAAACGTTTATACTCAATATTGTTTTAATGGTATTTTAGAGCGACCGAAAAATGTAAACAAAATGGCCGGCTAGGTGACACATACCTTACAAGAAATAAACATGAGAACGAACACACACACACACACACACACACACACACACACACACACACAAACACACCAGTTTTACCCACATTATCACCAGACTATCGGCATACCTGGTCGGTGGACACCTGCCTCCTCCTCCTCCTCCTCACCTTGCTAATATGCTAATATGCTCTGGTATGTTCCAGTCTATTTAAGATATGCTCCCATCTATCTTAAAGAGCTTATGCTAGTTGGTCTGATATGCTCCTCAAAGACTATGCTGATATACTCTTGTCATCTGATATGCCATTATGTTCATATCACTCTAAAGGATATACTAATATGTTCTGATATGTTGGTATGGTTCTGTCTCTCAGAGGGTGTGCTGATGTACTATAAGAGCATATGGGGTATGCTGATATACTTGGTTATGTAGCTAGGCTCATATCTCTCTTACAGGGTATGCTAATATACCCTGATATGCTTGCATCTATCTCTGAGCGTATACTGGTTGACTGTAATGACATAAGAGATATGCTGGTATGCTTCTAAGGGAATATGTTAACATACTCTAATAATAATTTGAAATGAGGTTAGCTATACCTTAGATTCAGGGGATATACTGATATGATATGAATTAACCTAGAAGTATACTGATATGTTCTCAAGGCATTCAGGGATCTGTTAGTATGCTTCGACATACTTTCGGAACAAGGTAAACTGGACCTTCAGAAGATAGGGTGATATGCTGACATATTCTGATGGATCTAAGAGAGAGTGGAAGACTATGAGAGCTAGTTAATATACTCAGGTATGTTGATATCCCTTCATGGCACTTGGGATATATGGTAATATACTCCGATGTGTCTCTTTGGATATACTGATATGCCACTAATGGGTCCCCAGAAAGCAGGAGACAAGTTGATCTGCTTCGAGGACACTAATCTGTATAATGATTTTTTCCCTGACTGTTAAGAAGTATACTGGTATATTTCAAATGTTGCTTAGTATTATAGTATACTTTGGGCTGTTCTGAACATATTTCACAGCTGATTTTCAGAAATATATGCTGCTGTCACTGGCTTGTTTATTCCGGAGACATTGATTATACTTTGAGTATGTTGATATGCTTTGTTACCAATCAAGGAATATGCTGATATGTTCTGACACTTCTCAGTGATTACCCTGATATACTTAGATACCTGACAGTATTTATTGGAGTATAGTGTCCTATACTCTGATGTCATTCTAGTGATATGCTGATGAGCTGACATACCGCTTTATGTAACTGTGATATATTGAATCATATACATCCATTCCTCACGCTTAATATATATGATATTCTAAACAATGCTGATATTATTTATGTTATACCCTGATTATATACTAACATACTACAGTGTCATTTATAGTGTATGATATTAAACATTCGGGGGTATACTTTGAGGTTATTTAGAGAATATGATGGCAAACGGTGATATACTCTGATGCCATATTTGGTATATACAGATATATTGATATAATTTATATAATATACCGATAGATATAACTAAATATCTGTGAAGTAAATCCTGTACTTTTTGATATACCATTCAGGGTGAAGGTATGCTAATATACCACGATAGCACCCGTCTCTCAGCGCTAATATACCCTGATGGCACACTTAACATCCTGGCGCCGGTCGTGGGGTATACTGATATGCTAAAGTCTTTTTCATCTTCTAATATCTCGACTTCAGCTTCGTAAACTGTGATTACTTAAACGTATTTAACGCTCGTTTACGTAACTTTTTTGTAGAATAAATGAATGTATATCCGGGGTTCTTCTGTTTCTTTGTCCATCTGATGTTTGCGTCCATGTTGAGGAGAACCACTTAGCAGGGCTCGCATTTTCCCATAATGTGTTACCTCAAGTTCCATAATTTGCACTTAGTGAAGCCACGCTATCCCGCGTTATGTTGCCCGTCTTACTTCCTTCTGGGTTATGTGTCTTAAGTTGGTGAAAAAATTAAATTAAGGCTGAATTATTGTTAAATGTTAAGGTATTATAGTACTTGTCTGTCGTGTTGTTAATTTAACATAGTTTCACCAGCAGTATGTACTCAAGAGCTTATTAACATCGTTGACGAGTCAGAGCCGCAACACTGAACCAATCTATATGAACATTAACACAAAAAATAAATTGTTACATTACATCGACTATCAAGACATAACTTACAATACAAATTAATAAATAATTGTACCAGGCAGATAAAAATATTAGTTACAAAAATTATGAAAATAGTCTTAATGTTCACGCCAGAACTTACCCCATAACAAAAGCCATACAACATTTTCCCAGTTAAGACTTCGTTAAATACAATCTCAAACTCCTTCTCAGAAACTGTGTGTTGGTGGTATGCCACGTGTGGTGTGTGTGTGTGTGTGTGTGTGTGTGTGACAGCACCTTTGATTTATACAAATATTCACCCAAATGAATAACACCAAGTAATTCACCATGTTATTCACGACTCTTAGATCACTTGGCTTGCGTCTCTCAAAAGGTCGAGCCAGGGTCAGCTGATTCAGTAAACACCGCTCACATTAATAGGGACCTGCCACACTTTGCCATAAACAGATAAATTGTACCGGGAATTTTCCCCCCACACACTCATCATTGTCACTTTATGTAACTTGCTGACAAACCCCATGACCCTTCAGGCCTTTTACGCCCTTAATGCATGAGTCATAAAGGCAAGCATGAACTCCGCATGCTTCCCAGTTGGGCACTGTAAACGCTTTTGCGCTTCACCTTGCACAGGATGTAAGGGGTGCCCAATAAACTAGCCCCCTCGTGGGCAATCTGTAATCACTACCACTGTCTCGCGGCCCAGAGTAGTAGTTGGACATATCACTAGACAGGGAAATTCACACTTAACACAAGTGTTATCTCAAGGTCATATTCACAACACTTCCCTGGACAGAATTCATAATTTATTTTCTCATATTACATCTGTGTGTATACCTGCTACTAGATAAACAGAAATGCCAAGAAGTGTTTACATCAAGCGCTGCCACTTAAGAGTTCCAAGAACTAAATTAAAACAATTAGTGTGTGTGTGTGCATGGTGTGAGTGTGCATGGTGTGTGTGTGTGTGTGAGTGTGCATGGTGTGTGTGTGTGCATTGTGTGTGTGTGTTTGTGTGTATATGGTGTGTGTTTGTTTGTTTGTATGGTGTGTGCATGGTGTGTGTGTGTGTGTGTATGTGTGTATGGTGTGTGTATGTGTATGGTGTGTGTATGTATGGTGTGTGTGTGTGTGTGTGTGTGTGTATGTGTGTGTATGGTTTGTGCATGTACGGTGTGTGTATGGGTGTGTGTGATTGTGCATGGTGAGTGTGTGACTGTGTATGGGGTGAGTGTGTGTGTGTGTGTGTGTTTCCATTGCCATGAGGATATCATACAATTCTTAAAGCACTGGTCACATGGGCGCATTTTTTTTTAGCAATTTCTTGCCGGAAAGTTATTTCGAGCAATTTTCGAGAAATTCGAGCAAGTTTTTGAAGCATTTTTATTGACAATCGTGATAGTCATTTTCTTGACTATTTCGAGCAAGATTATCGGTTCAAAACCCGGTTAATACCATATTTAATGACACGAAGCTTATTTATCGAGTATTTACCTTGGCTATATATAACATAGATCAATAACATTATGTATAAAATGCACAAACAGTTTTTTACGACACACTGAGTTTATTATTTGGGTGGTGTTTTGGCGTGTTTGTTTACAAAACACAAGCCCATACAGCGGGTCATTCTCCACACACTAACAACCCTCCCTACTGTAACTACGATAGTTGAACCAGTCTATATTAAACACTCGTTCCTCCTCCTCGCCAGCCACTTACGAGTCCCCAATAGTTTTTCTTCGCTTTCTCTCATTTCTTTTTAATAATAACAATAATACCAAGGATAGCTGCTGCGTCGTCTGCATTGTTGTTGTGATGTTCCGTCTCCCTTCTACTCGCACAGCGGCGTTAACTTTTTTTTTCTTGCTGTAGTAACTGAACCAAGAGCCACTCGTGTGACCACATTTGGAAGAAATTACTCGTAATTTCTTGCTCCAAATTAATTGCTCATCAAAGGGATCGTGTGACCGTAACTTAAGTCACCCTTTAAGAAAAACTGTAAATACTGATTCACAAACTTAAGGATAATTTCTGACTTGGAACCATCGGTGTAATGCAGAAAACAGTTATTGTATTCTAAAACCTACCCAAGAAATCTTTTACCCACTTACGATATAATTCTTTTCTATTCCATCAATAGATGTTATTTTACTTTTTTATACGTATTTTTATTTTAGTAATTTATAAACTATTTTTTTTATATACTTCATTACCTTTTAGTGTAATGAAGAGAATGAATTACAGAAGGTTTTTATAATTATATTGCGAACAATATTTTTCCTCGCAATAAATAAACAATGACGATGATCTTGTTTACAATATGGAGCTTGATGTCTTACTCCATGTTCGTTTATTACATTTTCTGCCATACCCGACTGTTCTTTTCTTTCTTGTGGTGAAGGTTTTGACAATTGATATATATATAAAGTTGAGTTAAGAATAATGACTCTGATATTATAGCCATTAGGTCCTGAATAATAAGTGGTGTCTAAGTGAACAAATGTATGATGTCTTCAATTACCAGCGTAGTGTGGGGTAACAGTGGGGGTAGAAGCGAAGGGTAGGAGTGAAGGGTGGGAGTAAGGCGTGGGAGTAAGGGGTGGGAGTAAGGGGTGGGAGTAAGGCGTGGGAGTAAGGGTGGGAGTAAGGGGTGGGAGTAAGTGGGTGGCGCAAGGGTGGGAGTAAGGGATGGGAGTAATGGGTGGGAGTAAGGGGTGGGAGTAAGGGGTGGGAGTAAGGGGTGGGAGTACATGCTGATAAGGGAGAAAGTGAGTAAGGGGTGGGAGTATGGGTGGGAGTAAGGGTGGGAGGGTGGGAGTATATGTGGAGTACATGGAGTAAGGGTGATAAGGGTGGGAGGCAAGGGAGTAAGGGGTGAGTAAGGGTGAGTAAGGGGTGGAGCAAGGCAGGATTAAGGGGTAGGAGTAAGGGTGGGAGTAAGGGGTGGGGAGGCGGTGGGAGTAAGGGTGGGAGTAAGGCATGGAGTACATGGGAGGAGGGATAGGGTGAGTAAGGGGTGGGAGTAAGGGCAGGATAAGGGTGGGGTAAGGGGTGGAGTATGGGTGGGAGTAAGGGTGGGAGTATATGTGGAGTAAGGGGAGTATGGTGGGAGTAAGGGGTGAGTAAGGAGTGCAGTAAGGGTAGGAGTAAGGTGGAGCAAGGGAGTAAGGGGTGGGAGTAAGGCGTGGAAGTAAGGGTGGGATTAAGGGGTGGGATTAAGGGGTCGGAGTAAGGGGTAGGAGTAAGGGGTGGGAGTAAGGGGTGGCAGTAAGGGGTGGCAGTAAGGGGTAGGAGTAAGGGTTGGGAGCAAGGGGTACGAGTAAGAGGGTGGAAGCAAGGGGTGGAAGCAAGGGGTGGGAGTAAGGGGTATGAGTAAGTGGTAGGAGTAAGTGGTAGGAGTAAGGGGTAGAAGTAAGGGGTAGAAGTAAGGGGTAGGAGTAAGGGGTAGAAGTAAGGGGTAGAAGGAAGGGGTGGGAGCAAGGGGTGGGAATAAGGGGTGGGAATAAGGGGTGGGATTAAGGGGTGGGAGTAAGGGGTAGGAGTAAGGGGTAGGAGTGACGAGTAAGAATGTGGGACAAGAGGGAGGGGTAGCAGTGGGGGGTAGGGTTAGGTTACAAACTTCTATTTACTTCATCATCTGTATCCTGCTGGTGATGTTCTCTCTTTAAACAATTTGTAAAATAAATAAATAAATGGTCAGGTGTAAATGGTAAGAATTTAACAGAGTAATACTGAGGTATTAGAAGAAAGAACTAAAAACTGTCCACTGTGTGTATCAACATTTTATAAAAGTATTTGTGAAGCTGTAAAATACTTAGATATAAACTTTTAATTCAACTCTGTAATAAAAATAATTGCAATAATGAATCTAAACAAGAAATGAACTGGGTGAAAAAATCTACAAAATACTAAAATATAAAAAAGAAGAATTACAGTAAAACCTGAATCATTGTAATAAACATTATTAAACTTTTCGTTGTTATGACCTAAAACAAACAAGGAAGACTCGTCTAGATTTTCGCTCTGTGAATTAACTCCTTGGATCGCTTTTGGGCAAGAGGGGAGTTACTCCGACTTATTCCGTGAAAATATTCCCAACTGTCCATAGAATCCGTTACAGTTTCCTTTATAGTAAGTGACTCACAAATGATTAATATTCCCATTCACCAATACTTTATTATATCAGAGAACAGTGCAGAGATAAGCTGGCCAATGAGCGATGGTCAAAGATAATACAGATTTAATACTGGATTGATAAGTACAGCTATAGTGATTTGTTTCATGTTACAGAAATAATAAACTTTATCAAATGTTATAACTACTAAAGTGTTATTTTCGTGATCGATACCCTGCTGCCAGGATTATAACATCGTTTAAAAGTTCAGTAAAAATATCATGCAGATTAAAACCTAACCTAGTGTATCGTAACCTAACTTAGCCTTTCCTAAGCTAACTTAGACTATCCTAAACTAGCCTAACCTATTCTAATCACACCAAACCTAACCTATCCTAAATTTATATATCATCAACAGATTTATAGATATGTTGGAGAAATAATTATCAAAAGTTTGTTGTCTCTGCAAATGTATTTTTAAAAAAAGAAAATGAAATTAAAACTTTCTAGAGAACTCAATTGTGTCATGAGCGTTGCGGCTTGGTTAGGTTAGGTAACATTAGGTTAGGTTAGATAAGGTAAGGTAAGATTAGATAAGGTGAGGTAGTGTTAGGGTTAAATACATTTTACTAATTTTGCATCAAAATAATCACGACTGAAGGTATCGGATAAAAAACCTCTGAATATAATTCTTTTTCTGAGAAAAAAATTTCTTTACCACTTATTTTTTTGCCCCACTTCTTTTTATTAGGTTTGATGAACTTAGATTAGGTTAGGTATTATTTAACTCTGAGTCATGGGTACTTATTGGATACTTGGCAGAATAACTTGTTATAACTTGGTCCTAACAAAGGCGGAGTCTAAGCAAAAATGTTCACTTGACCTCATATTTGGATTTCATTACTGAAGGCTATTTACAGCTATACCACATTAATAAGGTCTATCTGCAAGTTTATTCAGTCATAAAAAAAAATATACCCTAAATGTGGACAATAAAAATCTTCTATTTTGGTACAAATTACTTGAAAAGTTGTAAGAAGACAAAAGCTGCATCTCTTCCATAAAGCGAGAAATAGAACAGCCAAGCCTCTTCTTGTCGAAAAAAAAACTAATATTGTATTTTAGTATGTTGATGTACAAAACATTTTCTTCATTATTCTATGATAAAACAAGTCTAAAAAGCATTATTAAAACATATATTATTAATTTTTTTCATGCAATCCGGAAATAGCGACTACTATATCCAGGTTGATCGTGTTGAGGTCCTGTAAGTTACAGGCTAGATTACGAGCTCACTTACGGAGTTCGATGCCAAATATTTGTTTTGAGAATCCCGATCGGAGACTGTAAGTTCAGTTACTTGGTAAACAAGTAGATACAGTGAAATAAACTGCTGTACCTAAATATTATGTAACTCAAAATATATTCCCAAAACAGCACGTTTACAGATGAAAATAAAAAAAAGCATAAATAATACAAACAAAATCAATTAATATGCTTTTTATTACAGTATTTTTAAATATCAGAAGCGTAGGTTCAGCGCTTCTTTTGTGTCTTTTTCCAGGTGAAGATGTAGTCTCCCCATGGCAGGTACTGGTCCTTTTGTACACGGCAGAAAGTGGTAGTTTCTTTCTTCTTCTTGTTGTTTTGGGTCTTGTTGTTTTGGGTCTTAGTGTGTTTTGTGGTCTGCAGTTTATTAGATCGGGGGCCCTTCTCCTTCATCTGGCAAGGCTTCACCTCCACCTTAGTCACCTTCGATACAGTGCGTCGGAACACCATTGTGATGTACTGACACTAACAGCTCTCTCACTGAGGTCAAATCAAAATTTGACCATTCAGAAAGAATTACGGTTTAATAAGGTTGGAATTTAAAGAAATTGACAACAAAATAAAGCTCTGTTTATCACTATAGTAAAGAGGGATGGTGTTTGTAAAGATGATGGATGGTGTTATAATATGTAGTGATGATGGATGGTGTTATATGTAGTGATGAAGGATGGCGTTATATTGTAGTAATGATGGATGGTGTTATATGTAGTGATGATAAGAGGGTAATATATGCAGTGATGATGGATGGTGTTATATATATATATTGATGATGCATGATGTTATATGTAGTGATGATGGTTGGTGTTATATGTAGTGATGCTGGATGGTGTTATATGTAGTGATGATGGATAGAGTTATATGTAGTGATGATGGATGATGTTATATGTAGTGATGATGGGTGGTGTTATATGTAGTGATGTTGGATGGTGTTATATGTAGTGATTATGGATGATATTATATGTAGTGATGATAGGATGGTTCTATATGTAGTGATGATGGATGGTGTTATATGTAGTGATGATGGATGATGTTATATGTAGTGATGATAGGTTGGTTTTATATATAGTGATGATGGATGGTGTTATATGTAGTGATGATGGATGGAGTTATATGTAGTGATGATGGATGATGTTATATGTAGTGATGATGGTTGGTGTTATATGTAATGATGTCGGATGGTGTTATATGTCGTGATGGATGGTTCTATATGTAGTGATGGTGGATGGTGTTATATGTAGTGATGATGGATCGTGTTATATGTAGTGATGATGGATAGTATTATATGTAGTGATGATGATGGATGGTGTTATAAGTAGTGACGATGGATGTTATATGTAGTGATGAAGGATGGTGTTAGTGAAGATTGTGAAGTGAGATGTAGTGAAGATTGTGAAGTGAGATGTAGTGAAGATTGTGAAGTCAGATGTGGTGAAGATTGTGAAGTGAGATGTAGTGAAGATTGTGAAGTGAGATGTAGTGAAGATTGTGAAGTGAGATGTAATGAAGATTGTGAAGTGGGATGTAGTGAAGATTGTGAAGTGAGATGTAGTGAAGATTGTGAAGTGAGATGTAGTAAAGATTGTGAAGTGAGATGTAGTGAAGATTGTGAAGTGAGATGTAGTGAAGATTGTGAAGTGAGATGTAGTAAAGATTGTGAAGTGAGATGTAGTGATGATTGTGAAGTGAGATGTGGTAAAGATTGTGAAGTGAGATGTGGTGAAGATTGTGAAGTGAGATTTGGTGGAGATTGTGAAGTGAGATGTGGTGAAGATTGTGAAGTGAGATATGGTGAAGATTGTGAAGTGAGATGTAGTGAAGATGTGAAGTGAGATGTAGTGAAGATTGTGAAGTGAGATGTAGTGAAGGTTGTGAAGTGAGATGTAGTGAAGATTGTGTAGTGAGATGTAGTGAAGATTGTGAAGTGAGAGGTAGTGAAGATTGTGAAGTGAGATGTAGTGAAGATTGTGAAGTGAGATGTAGTGAAGATTGTGAAGTGAGATGTAGTGAAGATTGTGAAGTGAGATGTAGTGAAGATTGTGAAGTGAGATGTAGTAAAGATTGTGAAGTGAGATATGGTGAAGATTGTGAAGTGAGATGTAGTGAAAGATTGTGAAGTGAGATGTAGTGAAGATTGTGAAGTGAGATGTATTGAAGATTGTGAAGTGAGATGTAGTGAAGATTGTGAAGTGAGATGTAGTGAAGTTTGTGAAGTGGGATGTAGTGAAGATTGTGAAGTGAGATGTAGTGAAGATTGTGAAGTGGGATGTAGTGAAGATTGTGAAGTGAGATGTAGTGAAGATTGTGAAGTGAGATGTAATGAAGATTGTGAAG